>NC_056733.1:1293802934-1293875434 GCF_019279795.1 Protopterus annectens | reverse complement strand
TAACAGACACCTGTGTGAAAGTGCATAACCACAACCAATGTGAACACAGCCACAGCCACATATGGTAAGCTAGCATACTATTACAATATATGGACTATCTGACCTACACCCTCCTCATATGAGCCACTCACACAACACCCCTACATATACTGGGCCACTAGACAGTGTGGTCTGATGCCTGTCTGTGGTATGGGACATGTGTGTGTTCACCCCTACAAACATGTAAGCTGTTAGGGGGACATACAGTGGAGCAGCATGTAACATCAGATAGAACAGGACCAGGAACAATGACATCTACTACAGTCTACACAGGCCAAGGTACATATTCAGTATACACACACTGTCGACAATTACCAGACTTACACCTCAGTACTGTACACACAACCACATAATGCCCAGGCTATGTCCTCAGTTATAACCCCTACTATACATAACATGTGTAGCAGTCTGATATCTCACTGGCTTGTTATCAGATATGCTGTCAATGACTATGGAGTACAGAACATATGCACCCCCTACTGCATGACATATATAGAAAGGTTGACAGAGTTGTGGCTGGAGGCACAAACACAGGGCCAATACTGACATGTCGCTGTAATACCCTCATACATATACTGTCGTAACAGGGTTTGTTGCACCATATGTCCTATGAGGGATGTGACGTCGGTAACTCTCCCGGCTGTCACCATCTACTGACTGCTATCCTCACACCACCTTCTGCATTCCACAGATAGGTGCACCATAGCTGACACATGAAACCAAAGGCACACCACTGCCCAGTCTGTGGATGACCCTGCGGATGGGGATCCCTCATATACATGGAACCAACATGGCAGGTATTGCGACATGTACAACAGGCATATCCAGACAAACACTGCTAAAACAGCATTATGCCACATGCAGCATAGCAGCACTTACAGTCTGTAGTCAGGTCAGGCACATCCCCCTCCTGTTTGTTGCCCTCTTTCCACAGTGTATGTTGTTAGAGGTAAATTCCCAATCCATCTGAGATGCTGTTTGCCAAACAACAGATCGTGTTCCTGCTCACAGTAACTGTAAATGGCCAACACCACCATGTTGTTCCTAGGTATTGGAGTATGTTTCCATGCAATTGGCTATGGGACTATTACCACAGCCATTCCACATGCAATCAGCTAGGGGAGGGCTGCAATTCATAGGTTCATAGATTAGTACTAGGATGCGCCACAGAGATTACTGCAGTATGGTTTTCCCAGAGGTGTATTTCTAGGTAAGTGACATCAGCAGTCCTGTCAAAGTTGAGTATATGAATTGTACAGAGTGTGAGTAGCCTAAAAAAGTATTACTGCCTACTCAATCAGACACAAACATACCCAGTTGCCAGGGCTGGGGTTAGAACACCTACCTAACTATGTCACACTACAGCAGTATGCAGTTACAGGACAGGCTGCGGAGATTACTGAAGAGTGACTTTCCCAGAGGTGTATTTCTAGGTGAGTGACATCAGCAGGCTTGCCAAAGGTGAGTATATGAATTGTACAGAGTGTGAGCAGCCTAAAAAGCATTGCTGTTTACTCAGTCAGACACACACACAGATTCACACACAAACACCCATTTGCTAGGTATGGAGTTAAAACACCTACCTAAATACTTTATCACACTACAGCAGTATGCAGTTACAGGACGCACTACAGAGATTACTGGACTATGACTTTCCTGGAGGTGTATTCCTAGGTGAGTGACATCAGCGGCCTTGCCAAAGCTGAATATATGAATTGCATGGAGCTTGAGTATCCTAAAAAGCTTTGGTCTCTACACAGTCAGACACACACACAAACACACACTCACACAGTTGTTAAGTCTGGGGTTTGAACTACTACCTAACTGGTTTATCACTACAGCAATACACAGTTATGGGATGCACCATGGAGATTCCTGAGCTACGGCTCTCACAAAGGTGTATTTCACATTGGATGATCTCAGCAGGCTTGTCATAATACTACTATGGGGTGGACGGTGTGTGCATGGGCCATAACCCATTCTCGTAGGGGTTGACATGCCACATGCAGGCACACATGGGGTCATATGTCAGAGGTATGTGTATACAGCTACTAGATGACTACTTCCATGTACAGTCATGTAGCACAGCTGACACGAGCACCACATAGTCTATCATGCTGACAGATGCTGATGGCTAGTATCTGCAGTGAGTGATATCTGCACCTCATGTGTTTGTGGGCCTTTAGCTGTGTGCTGGGTGGGACGGTCCCGGATGGGTCCTTGTCACGGTGACCCTCTTCCACAAATCTATGTCCATCTACCTTTGGCTATTATAGTGTGTTTTCCTTACATATATGTCTGTATTCCTATCCACTGTGTGTGCAAGGCAGGAGTGGTGCATACTGACATGTGTCTACACTAAGAACTGTGACTGCCAGATATGTCTGGTCCACTGGTGTTTGCAGACATGGCTTTCATGTGTTTAAATGTGTGAGCATGCCCAGTATGGCCATCTATTTTGCATGTGTGGATCATGTCCAGGTTGTTTGTACTGCGGTGCTGGCCTTTGTGTTGTACACCGACAGGTAGCATGCTGTGTCTGCAGGGTATCCATTGGTCATTTGGCATGTACTGTTGCTACACTTCGGCATAGCGGGGGGGGGGGCACCTGACTGTTTCTACATTTCTACACAGGAGTCGGGGGGGCACACCTGACTGTTACTATAAGTGAACATAGGATGGGGTGGCACACCTGACACTTCTACACATTTGCTAGGACTGCACTGGTATGTTGGGTACTCCATTTCAGTCTGTAGTCTTACCTATCGTGCTGGCTAGAGGCATACCAGTGTACTACAGATCCTAGCTTTCACTGCCTACATATTAGTTTCTGACTTCCTAGCCTTCACATCTTACAGCCAACTGCCTGGACTGCTGTAGTCTGTCTGTGTAGGCCTGGGGGGGGGTTACACATAGGGCTCATTCAAAGGCCATAGTGCAGCATTTGTTTGTGTTTGTCTTCACCTATCCTGCTGGCTGTAACAGTTGTTGGGTATGTGACCCCCCCCCAACTGGCATGTGTGAGTCACTTACCTTGTGGGTGTCCCAGTATTGAGGGTGGTGCTGCAGGGCTGCCTATGTCGGATGCACAGAGTACACTCCCTATACATGGTTGAGCACAGGTAATGTCATGTTTGGCATCCCTTTTACTCTATGTGTGAGTCGGAGAGAGGTGACATTCCCTGGGTCACTACTGTGTCAGTGCATGTGCTATGCGTTGCCTCTTTGCCAAGGCCAGGGCATA
The DNA here is from genome assembly GCF_019279795.1 of Protopterus annectens. NCBI lineage: Eukaryota > Metazoa > Chordata > Ceratodontiformes > Protopteridae > Protopterus > Protopterus annectens. The sequence continues at coordinate 1,293,872,151 of NC_056733.1, read as the reverse complement.
CTGGGCACGCCTCCTTCTGCCTACTGGGGCAGGCTCAGGTTGTTCCTCCTCCAAGCCACTCTGTGCATGTTCAGGCCTTGACAATGTTGGGGGGCTGTGTGGCCCTGCCCCATGCTGTTCCTGCTGCAGCAGTTTCCACAGGATCATATTGTGTAGCATGGCACATACAAGGACAATTTGGGTACTTGTAGTTGGTGAGTACTACAAGCCTCCACCAGATGTGTCCAGACACCAGAACCATGACTTGAGCATCCCAAACACATGCTCTATTATGATTCGTGTTTGTGCGTGTGCCTCATTATGGAGTTCTTGTTCAGGTGTGTGTGCATTTCTGATGGATGTCATCAGCCATGGCTCCAGTGCGTATCCAGCATCCCCCACTAGGTGACAGTGTGAGATGTCCCCATTGGCAAATATGTGGTACAGCTGCGTCAGATGCCAGATGTGGGAATCGTGGTAGCTTCCAGGGCTGCCAACACACACATTCATTATTATGCCCTGGGCATCGCACATGACCTGGCAGTTGATGGAGGGGAAGCCCTTGTGGTTGATGTAGACCCTACCCTGCTCATCGGGTGGTGCTTTGATGCATATGTGCATGCAGTCTATTGCACCCACTACCTCAGGGTATTCTGCTATTTGATGGAAGAGACACATATTGCTGGCCATTGCCTCACGGGTGATGGGGAGATATACGTGCTCCCCGACATGTGCTGACATGGCATCCAGGAACTGGAGGAGCACTCTGGATGCTGATGCCTGTGATATCCCCATCATATCCCCAGTTGTCCTTTGGAAGGTACCTGTAGCTATTATTCATAGGCCTACACATACCTTGGTATCCACTGGGATGGGTTCCCCTCTGTTAGTTCTGTGTGTGAGGCGTGGCCAGCACAGCTCAACAATCTGCTGTAGGAGGTCCCTGTCCACCCTATAGCCCTCCACTATCTCTAGCTCATGTAGCCCTTGGTAGGTTACCCTGGGTCTGTACACTCTTCTCCGTCTCCTCACTGTGGGTTGCTCAGCAGCATTTACATCCTCACCACCCTCAGCCTCTTTCACATGCTGGTTTATGATAGCAAATGCAGCCCCTAACATTATTTCTCTTGCTTTCATTTTCTAAAATTTCCACATTTGTATACACCGGTGGTGCAGAGTTATTGGGAATAACAAGGGGGAAACATGTTTGCATAGTTTATAGTGGTGTGCTGTGCTGGGCTGCTGCCTATGTGATTGACTGTTTCTGATACATTTCACCTGTCAGCTAAGGTAGTTCTCCTTGATTACCTTCCTACTGCTGTTTTCCCTTCCCATTGCCTCCCTGTTTAAGCCTGTGTGCATGCCACAAAAACAGAGTGCTCAAATGTGCACAGAGCTGATATTTCCTGGTTTAACTTCATTTTTCTAGCTGTGAAACCCAGTGCGCAGTGCGCACACCCGCTTACACTTTTTAAGGACTGCTAGGCAGTTTGGACATACCTCTAGCTTAGCTGTGCTAAGCTAGGAGCAATCCCGAGCCACAGGGCTCCAATCCACTTACAGTATGCCTGACCCCCCCCCATGATGTCACCTATATCCTAGTCTTGCCCTCAGCTATTTCTACTCTTACACTCTTGGGAACTGCCTCACACCCTGGGGAAATTTGGGGATTCACTATCCTTCCCCTCATTTGCATAGGATTGCCTTCTAATGCATAGTTACATATCCCACACTTAGACTCCCCCTTAGCAACCATTACTCACTGGCCAGGTTGTCTTATGCCTGCCACTGACTTGCATGGCAGAATACTGCTTTTAGTTAGAATGCTCATTATAAATTTATTTTTTTATATTCCCTCCAATCCCGTTTGCGTGCCGCTGCCCTATGCTTAAACAGCCGAGATCGGCAAAAAAAATTAAAAGTTGATTTTTTTAGGTTTGAAACAGTTTGCAATGCCAATGGCCTTATACTTGGCCATTGGTATGCTTCCTCAATGATATGAAGCCTTTAATTTGAGCTGTCATAGCTCCGTTTGTAGTTTGCAGAAATGTACTCGGTTACTAACTCACTCATCCTGTACTGACAGCTGCCAGCTTCCTGAATCGCAAATTACTCTCATTTGCATGGTTTTCACCTGCAAATGAGGGTAATTTGCATACAGGAGCTTGGTCCATGCAGGATTAGCCTAAGAGCTCATGTGCATGTCCCGAGAGCTTGTTCCTGGATCGCACGTTGGCCATATTGCTGAAAATAGCTCTTAGACTAATCCTGCATGCTATAAAGGGCTTCGTAAGTCCGGGGGCTTATGTATGGGGTAGAACAGGTATACCTGGGTAACTAGAGGAAGAAACAGGTGATCTTTAGCAGAAGAGTTCATGCAACAGTGCAGTGGTGTGGTTTAACCTGGGGAGACACAAAAGGAAAGGCAGTTGTTTGAATAGTGGGTTTTGAGGAGTTTTTTTTTTTAATTGGAAGGCAGATGTTGTAGAAATTCTGTGGTTTGGGAGTTGGTTCCAGATTCTGGCTATAGTGCAGACAAAAAGAGATTTACCAGCATCATTTTTGTGTTTGATGACATTTATAAGGTTTTGGTTACTAGATCTTAAGGTTCTGGTGGTTGTGTGGGGCTGAATTAGATACTGTAATGCTGGGGTTTTGTCAGGCAAGTAGTAAAGTTTGTGTGCTGTTGAGTGTTGATGCAGTAGTTGGGGTAGCTTAAGCCATTTGAGCTGCTTGAGGGTAAGACAGTGATGGGATTTATGAGAGGCCTCAGATGCGAACTTTGCAGTCTTGTTGCAACGAGATTCCGTTTTGTTAAGTTCGATGTGGCGGAGGTTTGTCAGTATAGGGAAGGCATAAAGGAGTATGGATAAGAGATGAGTTCTTGCAGTTGTGGATTTGGTATTCTTGGTCATGAACTGTTTGCTTCTATAAAGGAGACCAAGCTTTTTGTTTACTTTCTTGATTGTTTGGGCTATGTGAATGTCAAATCTGAGGTTGTTATCGATTACTTCCCCTAGCAGTTTTGTGTGGGTTGTTGGGGTGATTTTAATGTTATCTTTAGAGATTATGGTGAAATCACTGCTTAGATGAGGAGGTCTACCAGGGCTGAATAGAATTAGGCTGTTTTTTTTGAGATTAAAAAGAAGTGTGATGTTGGTGAACCATGCTTCAGCTAAAGCAAAGTTCTTTTGAGTTATGGTTTGTAGTTCATTTACGGTAGGGGCGGCACATATAATGGTGGTGTCGTCTGCGTATTTAACTACTGTGGCAGAGGGTGAGGACACAGCTATCTGGTTTGTAAATAGGGAGAACAGCAAAGGACCAAGAATGGATCCTTGAGGGACACCTATGGATACTGGTAATAGGGAGGACAATTGGTCCTGCCATAGCACTGCTTGCTGACAGCCTGATAGGTAGTTACTAAACCATGATATAGTGGAAGAGTTTATGTTAACGGCAGATAGAGTTTTGAGAAGCATGCTATAGTTTACCATGTCGAAGGCTTTAGATAAGTCTAGGAATATGGATGATAAGAATAGTCCCTTGTTTCTATGGTGATTGACTATGTTGGTAAATGAGAGTAGTGCTGTGGTGGTGCTATGAGAAGGTATAAAGTAGTGTTGAAAATGAGATAGTAGGTTATTTTTCAGGCGATACTGCATTAGTTGAGAGTGAACTAGTCTCTCTAATATTTTTGGTAAAGGTGATAGAATTGCTATTGGGTGGTAGTTGGTGAGCTCTAGAGATTTACCTCCTTTGTGGAGTGGAATAATATGTGATATTTTCCACAAGGTGGGTACTGTACATTCAGATATTGACCTATTTATGAGAATGGATGTGGGATACGCTATGGCCTCAGCTGTTATAAAAAGGAAGTCTGCTGGAAGTTTGTCTGCCGCCAGTGTGGTTGGTTTAAGTTTTTTCAGGAGTTTAGTGATAGTTTTAGTAGGCACTGGGTGCAGGGAAAAGCTATAGGAATTGTTTTGTTCATTGAGGTAGGTATGGATGAGTTTTGGTATGGGGTTGGTAGTACAATTTTGGGTGTTGGCTAGGGCTTGGATTGTTTTGGTAAAGAATTTGTTGAATTGTGTGGGGGTGTTATCATGGTTATTTGGTAATACAGGGGTAGGGGTGGTAGATTTTCCAGGGTGCAGTAAACTATTTATTGTGGCCCAGAATTTTTGAGGGTTAAGAGCAAATTTTTCTTGCATGGTTTTCAGTAATTAGTTTTGTCTAGTTTAATATGTTTTTGGCTTTGTTGTGGAGTTCGAAATAGTTTTGTTTCAAGGAAGTAGTTTTGTGTTTATGAAATTGTAACCAAACTTTGTCCCTATCTTTCATTATAGTTTTTGTCTCTTTTGTTAGCCAAGGGGCATAGTTAGTTTTGACTCTAATGGTTCGGGATGGTGCATGCTCATTTAGGATTTTAAAGAAAGTTGAGTTAAAGTATTGCACGGCTTCATCTGGAGGTAGTTGAGTTAGGGGAGTCTAGTTACTGAATTTTAGTGCATTGATTAGGTCATTAGCTTTGAAGTTCTTTTTGTTATGTAAGCAAAGGTTCATGTGGGCAAGCTTCATTCCACAGCACTTGATAAAATTATCCTCTATTTTTAATAAACTATTAAACATTTCTCTCCTTGACATGTTGGGATGGATTATGTCTACTTCAGCCAGTTACTGGATGATTCATATTAATGGGGTGTGATATCAGTGGGCCTATGGCGCACATTTCTGAGAAGCAAAACACATATTAAAATGTTTTATCTATATGAGACCAGAGTTTTTCACTGTGCTCTCGGTTAGAACTCCAGTTTCTATCTGTCTGCACAGTTTAAGAATTATCCTCCATAAGTCAGATCACCAAGTGCTGGGGATGCCTTATGGATCACACAGGCTTTGTGGATCACCATTCAGTGGATTTGCTCTCAGAAAAGCAGTGCGCTCCACTGCAGTTACACAGTATGAAGAAAAAACTACCGTTTGGATGGAATAAAGGGTCTCTGCGTCTGGTCTAACTAAAAAGTTTAAGAAACTGCTGTCCCAATAGGTTTCATGAGGGTTTGTGGAAAGGTTCCATGACTTTTGTCTTTGCAGGAGTTGTTTTATTTAAATATTTACAGTCAAGATGAATATAAATATTAAAGTGTATTCTCTTTCTTCAACAACAGGCATAAATTCTCTACACTGGGGTGATTTTTCAGATACGGATGTAACATGCATAGTTGCATGTCTTATCTCAGACTGCTAGTATGTGCTATGATATAAATGTGTTATAATGCGCTATATTTATTCTGGCAACATTCAGTCATCATATTTTGGTTCACAGTCATAGCCTTAGGTGTATATTATTCAGTAATCACTGTAAGTGCATAGTTATGCATTTTATTTAAAGCTTAAACTCAGCTATTGCAACTAAATAAATACAGTAACTTTTCTGTGTACTAGACAGGCCTATGTATACCAGAGCCACATTGCAAACTAAGGTGTGCACACTCTAGAATCATTAGGAAAAACTTGGAGCAGCATCCTAGAAGCTGGACATACAATTCATTATTTGGTTGGGAATTATAGGGACTTTTAAACTGTCTGCTGGTAATCATCAAATACAGACATATCATTGGACTGATGAGCAGAAAGCCTGCATTCTGCAGATATGTAGACCTTGTGATGACTCTGCCCCAGTGGTGAAAGCATCTTTTTCTGCATGGCTTTCATCTGAATTAGGAGATAAGTATATTAGGAGGGCAACAGACAGGTGAATAGAATAGAACCCCATGGTGTCAGACTCTGGGCAAAGTACAGTAGGAGGTTACATTTAATTAGTCATTTACCACTGTTGGCATTCTGTTAAAATATTGGTGAGAAGTAATAGTAACAAACAGATTTGGGAGGTACACTGGAAAAGGTGTCCACTAAAGTAGAATACCATCAAAAAGAACAGCAGCATTACAGAATTTAGCTTTCAAAATCAACTCAGTATGGCTGCAGAATGTCTTCATTATCAGAGTCATATGAACAAGGCAAATATTATTTCACTGCAAAAGATCAGTGAAAGAAAAAAGGAAACAAACAATAATCAAAATGCACAATATTTTAGGTTCAGAGCTGCTACAGTTTGAATATTTAAGGATATTTAAGTGTGCATTTCTTAATTCTGGCCAGTCACAGCATGAGCATTCTGAATTAAACACTAAGTCAGAAGAGCAAGTCATATGGCTGGTCATTTTTCCAGAACACACATAAAAGCGGGTTTGATTTTCTGGGTCTGCATAAATACCATCAGGTTGAACCTTACAGAAATCCCAGCCATTTGTATGCCTTTCTTCTACTTTTGGCCAGTCACAGCATGAGCAATCTTGATTAAACACTAACCCAGAAGGGCAGGTCATGTTGTAGGTTATTTGTCTGGAACATAGATAAAAACAGCTTATATCCTCTGGGACTGGATACATACCATCAGGCTTATCTTTGCAGAAATCAGAACCATTAATGTGTGTTTCTTCTTTTGGCCAGTCACAACATAAACAATCTTGATTAAACACTAACCCAGAAGGGCAGGTCATGTTGTAGGTTATTTGTCTGGAACACAGATAAAAATAGGTTTTATCTTCTGGGACTGGATACATACCATCAGGCTTATCTTTACAGAAATCAGAACCATTAATGTGCGTTTCTTCTTTAGGCCAGTCACAGCATGAGCAATCTTGATTAAACACTAACCCAGAAGGGCAGGTCATGTTGTAGGTTATTTTTCTGGAACATAGATAAAAATGGCTTATATTTTCTGGGACTGGATACATACCATCAGGCTTATCTTTACAGAAATCAGAACCATTAATGTGTGTTTCTTCTTTTGGCCAGTCACAACATAAACAATCTTGATTAAACACTAACCCAGAAGGGCAGGTCATGTTGTAGGTTATTTGTCTGGAACACAGATAAAAATGGGTTTTATCTTCTGGGACTGGATACATACCATCAGGCTTATCTTTACAGAAATCAGAACCATTAATGTGCGTTTCTTCTTTTGGCCAGTCACAGCATGAGCAACCTTGATTAAACACTAACCCAGAAGGGCAGGTCATGTTGTAGGTTATTTTTCTGGAACATAGATAAAAATGGCTTATATTTTCTGGGACTGGATACATACCATCAGGCTTATCTTTACAGAAATCAGAACCATTAATGTGCGTTTCTTCTTTTGGCCAGTCACAGCATGAGCAACCTTGATTAAACACTAACCCAGCAGGGCAGGTCATGTTGTAGGTTATTTTTCTGGAACATAGATAAAAATGGCTTATATTTTCTGGGACTGGATACATACCATCAGGCTTATCTTTGCAGAAATCAGAACCATTAATGTGTGTTTCTTCTTTTGGCCAGTCACAACATAAACAATCTTGATTAAACACTAACCCAGAAGGGCAGGTCATGTTGTAGGTTATTTGTCTGGAACACAGATAAAAATGGGTTTTATCTTCTGGGACTGGATACATACCATCAGGCTTATCTTTACAGAAATCAGAACCATTAATGTGCGTTTCTTCTTTTGGCCAGTCACAGCATGAGCAACCTTGATTAAACACTAACCCAGCAGGGCAGGTCATGTTGTAGGTTATTTTTCTGGAACATAGATAAAAATGGCTTATATTTTCTGGGACTGGATACATACCATCAGGCTTATCTTTACAGAAATCAGAACCATTAATGTGTGTTTCTTCTTTTGGCCAGTCACAACATAAACAATCTTGATTAAACACTAACCCAGAAGGGCAGGTCATGTTGTAGGTTATTTGTCTGGAACACAGATAAAAATGGGTTTTATCTTCTGGGACTGGATACATACCATCAGGCTTATCTTTACAGAAATCAGAACCATTAATGTGCGTTTCTTCTTTTGGCCAGTCACAACATAAACAGTCTTGATTAAACACTAAGCCATTAATGCAGGTCATGTGATAATTTATTCCTCCAGAACATTTATAATAGCTGGTTTTATCTTCTGTGTCTGGATATATACCATCAGGATTGCTTTTACAAGAATCAGAATCAGTACCATTAATGTGTGTTTCTTCTTTTGTCCAGTTACAACATTGGCAATCTTGATTAAACACAAAGCCAGAAGGGCAGGTCATGCGGGAGGTTTGTCCTCCAGAACATACATAATAGCGGGTTTTATCTTCAGAGTTTGCATAAGTTCCATCAAGCTTGTCTTTACAGAAATCAGCACCACTGGTTGTTATTGGAGATGCAGATGTTGAGGGCGAAGTGCAACCTAAAATGCACAACAGAAACATGTAAGATACATTTTGAAGTTGCATTATTGTTATTTTTTTGGCCTAGCTATCCATACTCACTGAGTATATTTTCCATCTGGTTCTGTTCACATGCTAATCACTTGAAATTTTGCCTTTTACAATCAATTTAAAATCTCATATAGAATGGCTTCCCAAATTTCTGTGAATTGTTACACAATCATTTTAGTTCCTTGTACTGTTCATAATTAAAATCAATCGTATGTGTACATATAGATAGATATCCTGCTCTTCCTCTGTAGAAAATACAGAAGAAAAGAAATCCCCCTTCTTTCTGCATTGCGATGTACTATTAAAACACTAAGGCTCTTATGTAGCAACCAGGAAATGCATTGCCAGGAAACACAGTAAAGCTCTTATCTTATTTTTAAATGTGCCAATTTTGATATAATTTTCCACAGGCTGTTTATTATTTTATAAATCCTAATTTCCACATCTGCTGAAGTTGGCTTAAGTTGGTGGTAGTTCAGCTGGATGTAAAAATTTCACAGCACTTACAGTACAGTAAGTCCCCAGGTGCTGTGGTCAAATTTCCCCCCAGTCAGTTATGAATACAATTTTGAGTCTCACCTGAAAAAAGGACACTGGTCCAGTGGGACTAACCCAGACAATAAAGAGTAAATAAATAAATAAATAAATAAATAAACATTTATTACATATCTCTGGGACGTCACTAAGTTACTTTGCACACTACCTTTTTTAACTTTGAATCCTTCCCTACACCAGTGCTTGCATGTAATTTTTATGATTTTTACTGACAAATAAATCAAAGGATGCTCCTTTTATCTAAATCAGATGAAACAAAGTGTAAGTCAAACTATTAAACCACAACAAAACATTGCTACACACAGTCAAAAGATGCAATAACAAATGAGTGACTTGGAAAAATAATTTAATAGAAAGTAAAGCACTTTCATCCTTTTACATAAATACCACAGACTTCATCAAAACCATCACTCATAAAAGTCAGTTCATAATAGTATGTATAAAAGACAGTAGACAATACTATCATTCAATCACCATTCACCACACATTGATGTGTGTTTATGTGTGTGTCTATGTATGTATACATGTATGCATGCATCTTCCTTTACATGCCCATGTCTAGATGTGTGTGCATATGCACACTTATAGCTCTCTCTCTCTCTCTCTCTCTCTATATATATATATATATATATATATATGTGTGTGTGTGTGTGTGTGTGTGTTTTTGTGTGTATTTGTATGACATTGCATGAAATATGTGTTTGCATGTGTGATAGCTGGATAACTATTTTTCCTGCATGTATTTATCTGATAGCTTGCTAAAGAATGGCAGTTGCATATCTGTTTCCAGTCATCTTTTGACCACAAATACTTTACATGAAGAGCATGCTGCAGATTTTGGTATGCATTCATGTTCCTACCTCCTCCTTTTCTAAGTCATTCTTCTACGTGTCCCCTCCTTACAGCCAGAGAGTTACTAAATGTCATTGCTTGCTCTTCATTATTGCCAATAATGGGAGTCATTCTTGCCTACCTCTAAGAGGATTAGCCACTTTTGGGAAAGATTTTAAAGCAATGCATGCCAGCAACTGCAAGCTATTCTGCTGCATATGGTGTTATCATTCCTAAGTCATGTCTGAACACTCTACATCAGATTAGCACACCCTTCTGAAAAGTAAACAGCACGCACACATGTCTCAGATTAATCAATTTACCTAGTCCAAAAAGTAAATTGTAACTCACACCCCAACCTGAGATAACATCTACCTCCCAGAGTCCCAGTCAAAGAATAAACAGTAAACCACACCTACTTTTCAGATGCTTTCACAAACTTTGCACATCCTGAAATAACCTAAAATGCTGTCCTTCAGAAAGGTGAAAATGCAGTAGCTTATCAGATGGGCTGCACATTTGAGTGAGTGATTACTCACCCTAACTGTAAAGAATGTTTCATTGTGCTTATCACCAAAACAAAGATCTGACATAGAAAGAAAGATGCTGGAATGTGTCACAGTACTAAGCTAATAATAGTTCATTACCTTCAGAAACTCCCAAAAGTGAACTGACTTTGCTAATGAATGGGTTAATTCCCTGGTTGCACATGGATCCCATGAAGTCATCATAGTCAAGAGCCCAGATCATAATACCGCCAAGTTTATGGTCCTTTGTGTATTTTACCTGAAACAAATGGAACTGAGTCATTGACAGAACCACAGGAAATAAACACTGCATATTTATTAACTATTGCACTCCCTTTCCCCATCATACAAAACGAGGAAGTTATTTAAGGTAGCATTATATTTATTTTCTTATTTAGGCTACAATGGAATGGAATTTATCCTTTTGTGATTTTTTTTTTTGCTTTGTAGTGTGCTACTTAGACTCTCTTCATAGTTAAACATTAAGTAACAAGTTGTGAAGACTAAAATATGCTCCTGAATGTCTTCCTTTTTTTACATGTTGGATTGTTTATTAGCCTGAATTTGATATGAATATTTATCCACCAATAATTTATCAAGGTAACATATTCAGACTATTCAGACACTTTTAGCTACTAGAAAATATTTAGTTGTCATTGATAGAAGGTGAATTAGCAAGAACATAGTAAAAAAGTATCCCTTGTGCAGACTGTAAACAATAAAATTGACATTTCACAGGTTATTAGACTTTGACAATACTGACTCATTCCCTACTTTGGTTGACATTGAGATAATAACAGAATAATGCAAATCTGAGAAAATACACACTTTCATTTTAAAGTAACTTGTGATCTAATCAAAGGTTTAAGATGGGTTTAAGACAAATATATATAACTTCCTCCATTCCACACGTTAACATTTTATGCAGTGTGCTCATACTTTCAAATATGTGAACACATTTCAGAGTCACATCTCTGCATATTATACTATCTCCAACATAAAACATATGCTACACTCTTTGCACATATTAATTTGCACTTACATATAGACATGATGTAAAATGGCATGGTATAAACAGATACACATGCCACCAAGAAAACTGACATAGCAACATTTTTCTGCGCCCAAATTAATTTTGTAATACTGTATGTGTATTCAAGCATTACTGCAAGTTCAGGCATCATGCAGTCTATAATGTATTTTGGGTGATCCCAGAAGCAAATAGTGCTAATTCCCACTAGAGAGCATTAGATATAATAAAATATAAGTTGATGGGGACTGGAAGATCTCATTCACATGTGTAGCTGTTGTTTTTTAAATTACAGGGGTAAGTCTGCCTCTTAAAAGCATACAATTCAGAGATGTACCTTTCCTTCCACACTCTGAAGGTCGTCATATCCCACCCATTCTTTTCCTTTGTATGCGTAAGGAACTTGCTGGTCAGAAATCCACTCAGTTGTTGCGCCATCTAAAAATTGACAAACCTGGCAACACAAAATAATCAACAGTTAATGATGAGATATCATGGGAGGATATCACAATGTTAGTTTTATGATCTACAGCATATCATTGTCCAGGCTTTGTCAGTTATCAGTTTCCACATGCCGTTTATTGTGAGAACATGTGCTGTGTAGTTGCTCAACTCTAAACTCAGCAGCTGCATTCTTAAAAGCACTGGACAGACAGACAGACATACAGTTGAAAATCATAGCCTAGTAATTACACTGCAGGTCTCATGGCATTAGCAATATCTCCATGCAATAGTCATCATACATAAAACAGCAGAATACATTAATGTCAAACGTTACTAGCCAAAGAAATCTTGTGGTTTAGTTGGTTACTTACTCTGAGATCATTGCTTACTCTTTTTCTCCTAACAAACATTTCAGTGTTCACCTCTTTAGATTAACAATCTGCACTCTCTAAGTGCTATACTGTATGATGAAAATAATTCTCCTCTTAAGAAGAATCTGGAGAGATTTAGTCATTATTTGATGCTAATATAAAGCCACTTAAGTTTCTATGTATTGTCTGTATATGCTCTACACTACACTGCCCTGTTTCTGTTTAAGATGGCTGCTTATGCAAAGCTCTGTCACCTCATTTGCTAGTTATGTTTATCACTGCTAACAGCCCTTTCTGGAAGGAATCATCTCCTATTTTCCTCTCTTAAGTATTGGGAAACTGTACTTTGCCATGTCTATACATCTGCTACCTAGAAAATACCTCTCAGTATTGGTAAGCTCGGCTTTTCCATATACTTAGATTTATTAAACATATCTCTATTTCCTCCAGACTTATCTCATCTTTTCTCATGGTGTTTATAAAGATGTCTGAGGATCATTGCTTTTATTCTGTGCTAATAGCTTTCTTTCCTGAAAAAGACATCTAATATTTTCAGGAACGGACTCTACAGTTGAACTTTAGGTCTGCTGTGATCTGCCCTGTGATCTGTAAAAATGGAGCCTTAATATTTTGCTGAGGGATTTTCCTTACTGCTTATTCTAGAATCTTACTATATATTGGGATTGACTTTTTGAACTGAACTGAATTATTTTTGTTTTATCTACCTCTCTCTAGGTTCATCTCATTATCAGCATTCTCTCTGCAATGAACTTAACCTTTCTCTCCATGGAAATGAACATTATTAGCTGCTCTGTGTCTGAATGTTCTTCATGTTAGCTTAGATTGTACTCTGTCATTAAATCTGATTGTTCTTCAAGCCATCTTAGATTATATCCTGTTCTTTTTTCTATAAGTGCCAAGAAGAAGCCTTTTATTTGCTAGCTTCTCCAAACAAGAGTTCATGTAATTACATTTTGTATTTTTTGTGGGATATTGGCCATGCATATCCAAACACTACCCATGCTATAATTTTCATGGTTTCTCATTTATCAGTGGCCTTGACATGGAGATTTATTCAGACCTTTTTCTTGCACTGTCTAATTTTAGTTGTTCGCTTTACATTTTTTGGGCATAATCTACAGTTACGGACTTTAAACCAACCCACTGTACTGCACAACATTAAAGACAAATGTCAGGTAAAGTTCCATTTGCAATCTTCTGCTCAAAATTGTTTTGCTCTTCCCTCTCTAAGGGTGTCTGCCCAGTGGCGACACAACCTGCACTCACTTATACCATTCATTCTTCAAGGGCATGACTCGTGTATCCTTGTGGGTAGGTGAGAGCCTTATGGTCCATTCATTCCTGCCTGCGATGCCATATTGGCCCACCCATTCCCTCAACAGTATGAGTTAAGTGGTAGGGAACAGGCCATCTTGCTGGTCCCTCAGAAAGCTCTACCTCTGGATTGCCTGAAAATCTCAATATCTGCAGGATCAGGAGAGAAGGTGTGTACTTGCACACACACACACACACACACACACACACACACACACACACACACACACACACACACACACACACACACACACACACACACACACACACACACCTCTTAATCCCCAACTCTGCAGAAAAGTCCCTGCCTGATTTAACAGGAGCCAGCATGGCCACTACAGGCAGTTAAAACACCTAGTCACCTCTAGATATCACTAGTATGATGGGCCTTGAAGCCCAACCCCTCTCCCTCCTCCATGGATGATCTGGCTGGCATCAACTGATCAAGCTTATCCTTACCTGCCAGGTACTTTAATTCCCATGGTACAAATTGAACATGAGTCACCTGGTCTATAGGCATCATTACTCTGGACCTTGGAACTGAAATATCTGGGCACAATTTTTGTGCATTTGTGGGGAAAATTTAGTCATACCCTCAATCAAACCATTATATTAAAAAAATAATGAATCTGAAAACTAATCTGTGATACCACTCTCGTCTTAAATGACTTCCTCTAGAAATTCTCAAAAACTGCACAAAATCCCAAGTCTCCATATCCACAACTCTGAACTGCAGCCTTTTCCATTACTAGATATTCACTTTCTCAATCTCTGTTTAATGACTACCCCAGAAAAGGTACTGGCAGCGTACTAGTCACCAAGACCCTACTAACCTCTGTTCATTTATTATCCTGTAATGCAAGAAACACATCATAAATCCCTCAGTTAACATCTATAACATGCCAACCAACCAATGTATCATTTTAGAAATCTGAAAGAACGCCAGAGTTTTCTCTCAAATGGTAATTTCCTGAATCATTTTCAGGTTTCAGACCAATTTCTAATCTCTCAGTAATGTGGGAAATAGTCTCAAACAAAATTGCATATTCACTCATGTATATGGTAATATATGGCATTAAATCCAAGCACCTGCATGGGTTCTGGACATGTTGAAGCACTGGGAACACTGACCAGTAACATCCTTTGAAACAGACAGAGGCTTTTGATTGGGCAATCTTTGTAGGGCATTTGATCTAGTAAACCAGAAACTTCTATCAGGAAAAACAATCTTCACATTTAGCCCTAAATTACTTATTTAACTTAGTGCCTTTAATTTTTTTTAATTACAGCAAAACCAATAGATGAATTTTAGGCCATACTTGTGAATGATACTAGTATTTTCACTATGATTCACTGTCGCTTACTCAGATATCCCCCTGGAAACTAGAACCCTTGTCAGCATCTCAGACTGTGGCAAGACTACTGCCTTCCCCTTGACTTCCATACTGAAATAACAAGATCAGAAGCTAGCACACTCATATTATGTACATAATCTCAATGGATCATTTTCAGGTTCATTCTGGGGTTAAACCGATGAAAGCTAAAGTATTTACCATAATGCAAATGATGCAATTAGCATTATAAAAAGAAACAGAGAGAGAGAGAGAGAGAGAGAGACAGAGAGAAACACACTCCAGTTAAAATAGACTTCAATTAACCAAATAATATGCTAAAGCAAAATAATTTGTTTGTTTGCTTGTTTGTGTCTTTCGGCTTTTCCCGGTTAGGGGACGCCACAGTGGAACTCCGGTCCGCTAATGATTGGCAGTTGATTTTTACGTACCGGCTTTCCAGGCCTGACGCACAACCTTCAACGATAAAAAGAATATAGTAAGCAATGAAGTAAGAATAAAAGGTAAAAAGGAGTTGCAGTACATAAGCCTATTTACAATGAATGCATTGCATTGTACTGATGTATTTGGGGTTGGGAGAGCTAATAGTAAGAGATGCAAGGCATAGCATGATTTTTTTTTTTTGGAAGGGGGATGTTTTTCACCCTGCAACTAACCATTGGTTGCCATCTGTGTCTCTTCTGATCCACTGGGGAACTCCTGCATTCCTCCAATCTTTATTCCAACCCATACTTTAGTCCAGTAAGGACATCAAGGCATGCTGCTGCAGTACCATATTACTGCCTGGGGGGGGGGGTTTTTCACTATGGCCATCTTCCCTGTTTCCATGTTCCTGCATATACTTCTTTATGGGGGGACATGAAATGGGCAAGTGCAGTGTATTATTCTGCCTCCTTGAGAGTTCATCCAGTGTTTCCTGCCTAGTCCCATTTTAGGACATGCTCTGTTATGTGTCCCAGCCTCCATCAGGGATCTAATGCAAGGAGCATGCACAAGTATGTCCCCCCACCTGGACAGCATGCCCATTCTTCCCCTACTGCTCCTCATACACGTGAGATGCTACTCATACCTGGGTTGCCTGAGCCATAGTTAGGACTTTATCTTTCTGTACCATGATACGACTCAAGTGACAGGATTAATGTCGAGGATGGGCTTGGAGTGGTGAGGTATGGTGAGGTGTTGCAAGAAAATAGTGTTGAAGAAAGAAAAGTGGGATATAGAGAGGGGCTACAGATCTATAAATGGGTCTGACTTCTTAAGGCTGTTTTCAGAACAGTCATATAAAAGATGATATAGTGACTCCCAGTGTTCTCACTATTAAATGCATTATCTTGTTAATGTGCTGTTGAGTTATTATTTGCTGACTCTTACAGCTGCCTTTTTGTCACTTCTGTGATCACATCTTGTGCTGACTGCACAAGAAGCAGCAGCTGAAGAAGGTGGCATATATACTGACTCACACCCATTCAGCCCAACATCTGGCTCTAGTGGCACTGGGATATGCCAGTTTTTTTTTACATACTAGTACTGCTGCTATGTTGTTTGTGGATAAGCCCAGGTGCATGCTGGACAGGAAAGGGACTAGCCAGCTATTCGATTTTGTACACAAAACTCATAAGCAGCCACTGTCTTCAGCATGACTTATTTTTATATGGTATAAATCCCAAATATACAACTTAAAAAGGCAATACATACACTAAACTTCTCAAAATCAATACAGAAGCTTTTAATGGGGTAGGTAGTAACATAAATGGACATTTGTCACTATTGACTGATATCTTGTTTCCTGGTGAACTTGTACCCTTCTAATTTCATTCTTAACTTTAATGCCGGGTCATTTAGTGCCTCTTTGCTAGTCAAAATATTAATTTGTTTGTATAGCTTGTTTTCTTATTATGTATGTTTGGCTATGTTTGGGGTATAGAGGATGGCTTGGGAGATACTGATGTGTTCAGAGGGTCAGAAGATTCATTGAGTGGTGTCTGTGTATATTTTTGGATGATGATTCTGTGTGCATTGGATAGGGATGCAGGACCAAAGCCTCTCCCTTCACTTATGGTAGATAAGTTGTGGTCATAAAGTGTATGAAAATTAACTTACAAATTCATTTTATCACTTCACTGAGCATACACTGTTGATGTATAACATTGGTAAACTGTTTCAAAGAGGTATGCACAAATTGTCAGATACCCGATATGTACAATCCCCTTTAAAATGCTTCTGCTTGTTTACCTTTGCATAGCTCTTGAGGTTTAATCACAGACATTGCATTTGTAATACTAGCATTTATGAGAATACCTCACAATACGACCAGAATCCAGCCTCCCTTGTGTATTTCCCAGCAGAAGCAGGACCAGATGCTGGGGCACCAACACCAGTTTTATCAGATGCAAGAGTGAAGGTACGTCCATAGGCTGGCACTCCCATTATCAGCTTGTCAGCTGGAGCTCCATTGTTCCTCCAGTATGTGATGGCAAAATTCTGCATTAGAAGCAGAGAAAATTCTTCAGAGAAAAGCAGATTACATAAATAGTTATACACTAAATCATAAAAGTGAGAAGGAAATGAAGTGATAACATTTACTTGAATTACTATGGAAATAAAATTATAAGCAAAAAAAAAAAAAAAAACAGCAGTAACTAATCTTTTACAATACTTCAACAAAAAAGTTATGTTCGGATTATTTTTATATAACTTAGATGTGCAGTAAAACCAGGTGATACACATAAAATAAAAATGTGCATTGAATCCAATGCACATATTGTAATTTTTTGCAAAAAGGAAAGGGAGAAGCTTGGTACCAAGTAAAGCAGCAGGTTGTCAGCCCTTTCAGTGTAATATTTGTAATATGGCCTTTGAAGAGATGAAAAATGCTGATGGTAGGACTTTTGCTGGCATATATGGAGTCAAAGCTCAGTTGTACATTAATTGTTTCTCCCTCAGGAAACTGCTGGAATGGGAATATATTTTCCTGTTATGAAACTGTAAGACATTTGTCATGTAGACTGGAAATAAAAAAGTTCTTGATTTTTTTCATTAATTTTGTGTTGCCTTGCTATTTCAGTTGATGAAAAATAGCAATGACTACAATATTAACGAACATCAGATTTCATTCCAGATCCCAGATGACTGGAACTCAGTGACACTTTAATAAAGCTTCTTTCAGTCGCTAACACTACAATGTCACTCAGCAGGGATTAGGAATAAGCAGTGTCTGATGGGCACAGTCTATGGGGGAAGGTGGGTGAGAGGGATAAGTTTCTCTAGGATGGGTAACAAATACTATATACAGTATGAAAACAGCCCAAGTACTAAACAATAAAACAAGTAAAATTACATAAAATTATTAAAAACAGGTCATAAAAAACATCCTTTCCCTTCATATGCAATATCTAAGAGGTACGTTTTAAGTGATCTATTGAAGCCAGCTAGCATTGTGCACACCTGAAGCCACTAAGGGAATAAGTTCAGCAGGTGGATGCTTGATATGCAAAAGAACACATTATAGAGGTCTCAGGATGCAGCCCTAGAACCACTAACAGTGCCTGAGTGGCCAAGAGTGTTCAGTGTTTATTGAGTGATTGTTAGTGTTTATGACACCACTAACTCTTTCAAGTAAGTGGTACCCAAGTCATGTAAAGACAAGTGCACCAACACCAGGACAGTGTAGATAATCCTAACTCAAACTGGCAGCCACTGCAGATCACGCACAGCAGGAGTAATGTGCATAACAGGGGTAATGTAAGTAACAGGAGTAATGTGCATAACAGGGGTAATGTGCAGAACAGGAGTAATGTGCAGAACATGAGTAATGTGCATAACAGGAGTAATGTGCAGAACAAGAGTAATATGCATAACAGGAGTAATGTGCAGAACATGAGTAATGTGCACAACAGGAGTAATGTGCATAACAAGAGTAATGTGCAGAACATGAGTAATGTGCATAACAGGAGTAATGTGCAGAACAAGAGTAATGTGCATAACAGGGGTAATGTGCAGAACAGGAGTAATGTGCATAACAGGGGTAATGTGCAGAACAGGAGTAATGTGCTGAACAGGAGTAATGTGCAGAACATGAGTAATGTGCATAACAGGAGTAATGTGCAGAACAAGAGTAATATGCACAACAGGAGTAAGGTGCTGTTAATGTGAAGTACCAGTCTGTAAATTAGGAACAAAGATCTGCACCAACCCTAAGTTCTTGAATTCTAGTAAGTCCTAGGTAAAGGGCATTACAATAATCCAACTGCAATAAATCCAAGGCATGGTCTGCTACTGAAAAATCAACTTGCGATAAAACTTGCTTTTTGACAGTTGAGCCTGTAATGTCAGTCTGTAATCTAAGATAACACCAAAAATACGCACATTTTCAACAAACTCAAGCTTATTTCCTTCATAGCAAATATAATTTGAAGTGAAGAGCAAATGAGTCTTTCAAAATACAATGAACTGCCAGGGCATCAGTTTTGCAAGTGTTCAGTTTCAACAGGTAACAAGAAAGCTGCAAGTGTATTGTTTCCAGATGGTTGTCCAAGGAAGACACAGTCGTCATTTCATCCTGAGGGGTGGAGGAGAGATAGATGTGGGTATTGTCTGCATAGCTATGGTATGCTAGTCCCTTCTTCTAATAAAGTCACCTAATGTAAGCATATGTGTGTACAATAATAGGCCTAATAGGGTCTACTTTAGTAGACCGAAATACCAAATGCATGACACTCAAAACACCGAGACTAAATAACCAACTGGTCGCAATCATGAAGGTTTAAAACGATTTTGAAAAGAATGAACATCAGAACACTGACACATACATAAGGAAAAAAACACCAAATGAAGTGAAACATCAAAATGCAGTCTCATACAGTGTTACTGTGCCGCCCACCTATGTCCAATATCATCAGCATAGTAATTCATTACATTTGTTTTACAATGAGAGAGAATCAGTTATCCAATAAACAAGTGTATAGTAGAAAAAAAATGCTTGTAAGACACATATTCAACCTTTGAAATTCCACTGTCGCAGTTCCTTAAATATAAAATGGTTACTCACAGCACAACATTAACACTGCAAACGTACTCTTTCCATACAATTTGTTGAATAACTATCTGATATCCATATGCAGACCACATTCATAGTGTATAAGTACTTAAGAATAGCTGTTGCAGTCCATAAGAAAGTCCATCACCCTATAACACGATAAATCCCAGAAGACATTCCAGCACCCAAGTGATATCATGTAATTTAAAGAAACACTGCTCACATTTTTAGAAGTTTAGCTATTGCTTCCACAAACTCAAGAGGTAAATATGCCTCTATTAGACAACACAAACTGCTGATGCCTCAAGATGAG
This sequence comes from Protopterus annectens, assembly GCF_019279795.1. NCBI lineage: Eukaryota > Metazoa > Chordata > Ceratodontiformes > Protopteridae > Protopterus > Protopterus annectens. The sequence continues at coordinate 1,293,852,070 of NC_056733.1, read as the reverse complement.
CTTTCTCTTCACCCTTCTTCTTCTTGCCACCTAACACTCCCGGGGCTTCAATATTGACTTCAGCCATATAGTTTTCGGTGTGGAGCACAAGTCATGCACATTATTGCACCATATTTATTTTATTAGTGATGTATAAACTAGTAGAGCTCTACAGGTATGTGTAATCATAATAATTAGTGCTTTACTGGTGGGGATTGCTATTTAGTGTGTGCACATCTAAGTGAACTGTTATAATCAACTGTTTTCACTGGTCTGCGTGGTTATTGACAGTTACATGGCATTTTGTTTTTTAACATTCGTGATTGTGAACAGTCGGTTATTTCATCTCAGTGTTTTGAGTGTCGTGCATTTGTTATTTCGGACTACTGAAGTAGACCCTCCTAAGACTGAACCATGTGACCAGTGGATGCAGTAAAAATGTATTCAAACTTGAACAGACCCTTTGGAAATAGACTAAAAGATATGATATAAACCAGCCTAAGACCATAGAGGAGAGGCCACTGTAAGACTTTAAGCATTCAAAAAAAGTGCTAAAACATACTCATGTGCAGTTGCAGCTATATTCGAATCAGGCATATATCTCCTGTGATATTTATAAAACACTGTATCAGCCCTGGGTGTGACATGTTTTCTACCATAAGAAAACAGCATGATTTAGTTATGCATAACTACAGATTTTTCCAGTTTGTGTGACAAGAGAGCCTTGTTCTGTCTTAAAAAGAAAGACTATGTCCTTGCATTACCCTTGACTAACTTCACCCCCTCAACAGTGTGCCTTTTTGAGTACTTCTTGCCTTTAAGTGACTATATCTTGTTATTTGGTTAATAATTCAATAGGTTTGTATTAAATTGTGTGACCAAGTGACGTTAAAGCCTTAAAGAATATGTCTGTATGGAAATTTGTAAAAGTGATATACCTGTATATATGATAAAGTTCTTCGTATTAAGTATGTAGTATTTAGTATGGAACTTTTCTCACCGGGCCTCCGCTGAAAATGGACATTTATCCAATCGGACTATCCTGGTCAACAAATGTAAAATAAAATAAAATAAATAATAAATAAATAAATAAAATAAAACATTTCATAAACCATATACCACATTTTTACTCCTGAAAAAAAAAGAAAACAAGAGCAAACCACAAACTTGCAATTATTTATTTTCTGAACGATTATACATATTTGCTAAATTTTATTTTCAAATCCCTGATTTCAAAACTAGTTATTTACATACATTTTGTACAAGCTGAGGCAGCAACAGCTGTGTCTATAGTTAAATGCTGTTACTAGTTTTGCATTCCCTTGCATTCAATATCTGATAAACCAAATATGATCAAGTGCTGATAAATATATAATGTAATGTTACAATTAAAGAAATAATGTTTAAAGACATTACAAAGGAAAACTGAAACACTTTTCAGTAGATTTCTAGAAAGAAACTACTTAAAAAAAAATGATTCTAATTTCTTGCTTTTAAGGATGGCCAGAAAGAGCAACTGCATTACTTTTTGCATGTAGACTTACTTTCTTAGCACAAACAAACATGCACCAAGTATCTTTTAGTGAACAGTAAACAAGGTTGTGTATTTTCTATTGTGATAACAACAAGAGATTTGTGCTGTTGCCCAATGAAATTTTTACTTTACTGATATCTCCAAACAGTGTGGTCCACACATGATGCTGCCCTGATTAATAAGTACTTTATAAGACAATGGCTTTAATCTTCTGGTATCAAGTTTAAGTTAACATTTAGATGAAGATATTTAACCATATTACTCTTCCTTCATTAGTAGCATTGCAGCTTGTAAATCTGTTTCAGGAGTAAGTCTATTATACTCTTCTTCAGAGATAAGCTGCTTCCTTACAGGAAAACGTAATGATTTCTAAAAAAAAAAAAAAAAAAAAAAAATCTTCTTCCTGCTTACTTAACCACAGAATTTACTTGATAATTGCCCCAAATTAGGGTTCATGATCTAACACTTTAATTCTTGAAAAGTATCTCCACTATTGTCCACTCTGTATCCTCTTCTCTGAACTGTGATTCTACATACTTGTGAAGTCCCTTATATGATGCAGAAAGTAACAGTTACTGCTGAATCCATACCTGCCCATTACTATTTTAATGCTGTAATATCAAGGTGCTACTCTGCCCATAACCTTATTCTGATGGGAGTCTCACATGCATTTTAACTAGAATTACTGGTGCGTTGTTGTAGAACAGCCCCCCCCCCCGGTCGGACTGAGCAGAAATGGGCATGGCATGTGTGATTGACATGACAAATGGCCGTGATATCGTATGCAAATGATGCATGATTGCTTGCCATGCAGGTTTCACAGTGACATCATGCATACATTGGTAGCTGATTGACAGACATTGAAATCACCTCGTACATGTGATTTGTGAATATTCCTGAGATTGAGAGGCTCCAGAGCTAAATTAATTAAATGTTGCAATTCTTCCAGAGGAAAAAAAAAATTAAGGACTTTTCATGTGTCTTCACTGACAAGAATTGTAACTTTATTTCTGTAGTAAGTCAGTTTACAGTTAGACCTATCCCTAACCCTAACCCAATCTCCCTACACCCTGTGAACAATAAAGTACGTCTGTAATTATGTTGGTGCAGTAGAGGAGCAGTCAGCATTACTTAGACAGTGACCATCTCGTCTTCCAGTTGATATATATATATATATATATATATATATATATATATATATATATATATATATATATTGTAGGTACATAATGCATTATCACATTCAGTGCCACTGACTAATTCTTAAGACATTAATCAGTTGTATTAAGCACTGAATTACGCTGTTTAACAGACAGGCATCAAGAGAGATAGGTCCATATTAGAAGAAAAAAAAGCAATATTGCATTGTAGTACTTCTAGTTATAGTGCTGTTTCTTTAGCATTATTTAATTGCAGTACCCCCTTGAGCTAATGTTTCCAATACCCAAAGAATATTAATGAGGCCGGTGATGACATCACCATGAATATTCATATATTATTCGAACATATCACAGGGTTTTGGTTGGAGGGCGGGATTTAGGCGGGACTTGCTATTGCACATCTGGGGGAGCACTGTTCTACAACAATGCCAAATTATCCTGCAGCATGGTAAGCTAACTTCAATACACTGCAACTCAGAAAGCTTAAATCCTGATACCATGCAACTCAGATTCATGTTGACTCATCACAAGCTTAACTTTTCAAATGCAGCTAGTTAAAAGTCATCCCCCTCAGACAAAAGAACACATTTTTATATAGAGGCCTTAACTTCTGCACTCTAAAATTCAGGAAGATTTCACCCACACTTCTTGTAACATTATAAATATAATAAGTCTGAACATGCACAAGGGTTGGAGAAAGGCCTTACTTTTATTAATATGTGCTCTTATAGGTTCATAGGTTCATAGGTTCATACTAGGCTATCTGCCCTAGGGCATTTATAAGCCTAGCCAGAGTGTGTTTGACTTTCGCCACCCATTTTAAATTAATTTTGCTATGTCCTTTTTCGAGGTTAGTATACTGTGCCTCTGTCTAACAGTGACACAGAAGTGATACCCGGGGTAAACCTATGATCTCCCATCCACTCATCAAGATTCCTCTTGAAGAGAGTCAATGAGGGACTCTGCCTAACCTGGACTGGGATTTTATTCCAGAGTGAAGGGAGCCTTTGGGTTATGAATCTGTCCCTCCAGCATGTCCTATTTATTTCAGTGCTGAGGTTCAAGTCTCTCGAGCGCGTAGCTCGATGGGATTTGGATTTTCTGAGGTGCAGCATGTCCATTAATTCCAGGTTGGACATGGCTTTATACATCAGGCACAGATCACCTCTGAGCAGGCGGTATGCCACTGAGTAGAGCTGGAGTTCATTTAACCGGGCAGCATATGGCATCTGTTTGAGCCCTTTGATCCTCTTGGTGAGGTACTTTTGGGGTCTTTCCAGTTGCTGCAGGTGTCTGGTAAGGTACATCCCAAAAGGGGCATTGTACTCAATTATGGGCCTGATGAGGGATGAGTAAAGAGGCACAATGACCTCCCTGATCTAGATGTGAATCCCTTCATGATTAGGTGGGCTATATAAAATGTTTTTCTAACCACTTTGTCCACGTGGTTGTCAAATGAGAGATTGCTATCAACTTGGGTCCCCAGGTCCCTAATTACTTCTTCTGTACTTAATGGATTACCACCTATGTGGTAATTTGTGGGCACTTTGTTTTTGCCAAAGGGGATGACTATACACCTTTTGGTGTTTAACTTGAGGCCATGGCTCTGGCACCAGTTGTCTGTTTCTATGAGGCCCTTTTGGAGGATGCTTGTGTCAGCTGGAGAGTCGATTATGGTGCCCAGTTTGCAGTCATCTGCGAACTTGGTCAGCCACAGTCCTTCCATGTTGGCCTGTACCTCCGAGAAATATATACTGAACAAGAGAGGTCCCAGGACTGAGCCTTGTGGGATGCCACTTGTAACTGGTTTGGAGTTTGACATGGCTCCAGCAATTCTAACCATGTGGGTTCTGTCCTTGAGCCAGTTTGCAACCCATCTAGTGACATAGGGGTTTATATTTAAGCTGGTGAGCTTATCTATAATGCCCAAGTGGGGTATTGTATCGAAGGCTTTTGCAAGGTCCAGGTAGGCTGTGTGGACCACCTTCCCCTCGTCAATGGCCTTGGTGACTGTTTCAAAGAAATCAACCAGGTTTAAGAGGCAGGATCTGCCCTTCACAAAGCCGAACTGGGTAGGATCCAGTGTCTGTAGGTCCCCAATATCTTTATTTATGAGGTCCATGATGATCCTTTCCATAGCTTTGCAGACCAAGCTAGTCAGGCTTATGGGGCGATAGTTTCCAGGATCCATTGAGGCACCACCTTTGTGGACAGGGACCACTGTTGCTGTACGCCACTCTTTGGGTACATATCCTGTAGTAAGGCTGAGATTGAACAGTAGTTTTATGTTTGGGTTTAGCTCTTCTTGGAGTTCATGTAGGACGCAGCCTGGGACACAGTCTGGTCCCATTGATGCTGTGTTTTTTGCTTTGGAGAGGGCAGCTCTTACCTGAGCATCTGAGATGTCAGGGGGGCAGCACTCTGCTGGGATAGATATTTGCCCTTTTGGTGGGGGGGGAGAAGTTTGCGCTGAACCTGTCAGCTAGGATGTTGGCAATGTCTGTGGGTTCAGTGTATTTTTTGTCATTTTGGACTAAATCTGAGCATATCTGGGAATTCCCACCCAGGTTCCTAACATAACTAAAGAAAGCCTTGTGATTAGTGTCCTGTGCAATTTTTCTCTCGAAGCTGGCCTTAGACAATTTTATGAGTGCCCATAGTTTTTTGCTAATACTGATCAGAGATGCCTTCCCTTTTTGGGATTTTGCTCTATCATGTAGTAGCTTCCTCCTTCTATTGTATAGTTTGTTTATGGCTGGGGTCCACCAGATAGGACGTCTGCCTTTGGAGGATTGGGTCTTGGTTTTATTTGGGATTGCATGATCCATGCATTCCTGAAGGTGTTCATAGAATGCATTTATAAAGGATTCTGCGGTCTGGGCTGTATTTTCCACAGGCCGGGGCTTTGAAGGATTCCACCTCGGTTTTGAGGAGTGTGAAATTTGCTTTAGAGAAGTTTTTCACTGTGGTTTTCTGGGCAGGGGTGGGGTCGGGATGTGAATATCCAGTGAGATTAGTTTATGGTCTGATCTTACCAGTGAGGGATACACTTCTGGTCTGGAGCATAGAGTCCCCATGTTGGTGATGATCAGGTCCAGTATGTTTTCCCCTCTTGTGGGAGTGGTAACAAGTTGTTCCATAGCATTTGAGTTTATAAATTCTAGGAACCTTTGGGCTAGGGTGTTGGAGCTAGAGTAATGCTCCCAGTCTATGTTTGGGTAGTTGAAGTCACCCAATATAATGGTGTTTGGAGAGACCTTCATATTTTCCAGTGTTCTCAGGAAGGCCGAGTGGGGTTCCTGGGTTTGGGAGGGTGGTCTGTAGCAGGCTATAAACTGGAAGACAGTTTTACCCACTGTTAGTTGCACATGGATAGTCTCTGATGCTTCGTGCTGTGCCACCAACCTGGAGGTGTGGGTATCTTTGACGAATATTGATACTCCCCCTTCTTTTGTGGTTCGGTCCAAGTTTTGGGGCCGGAAAGAATGGTATGAGGTATAACCTGGTAGTGCTGGGTTACTGCACAGATATCGATGTTATCCATGCTAAGGAGAGTTTCGAGTGCATGCATCTTGAGGTTTAGACTTCTGGCGTTGAGTAGCATTACTCTTAGTTTCTTATCCCTTGTGATACTATGGAGGTGGGTTTGTCTTTTGAGCCTTGCTTAAAAAAGGCACTATGGGGGTAGCAAGAGCCTTTGCCAATATCCAAAAGCCCAGGGGTGACAGGTCCAAGCCGTCTCTAGCGAAGCATCGTGGCTTGTCAAGCATGTCATCCCAGGCTGACAGGCATTGGATCCCCTTTGAATGACACCAATACTTAAGCCAATTGTTGAAATTGATCATCTTGTCTTCATATTGTGGCATCATTCTTGGTGAGGGTAAGATGCTACTCAAGGTCAGGGTCATACCGGCCTGGGCCACATGCTCAGAGAGCTCCTCTATGTCTCTTTTCATGTAGTCCAGGGAGGTACGTCTCAGGTCATTCACACCAGCATGGACAATGACTGAGTCATATTTGTACTTGCCTTGGAGTGACCTGAGTGCTTGTGTTATGTGGCGGATCCTAGCGCGACAGGCAGCTCACCGTGACCTTCTCCTTGTTCAGCCTGGTGGCGGGCGTCAGTGTGCCTGATGATAGAGTCACCTATTACAAGTGTATCAGGTGTGTTGTTTAGCCTTAAGGGCTGTGACTGTTCGGCACACTGGCTTTGTGAGCTATGTGTTGCATGTGTTTTGTTTTGGGGTAGCGGTTGCTTGGGTGTCTGCTTTGGAGGTCTCTGCTGCTTAGGCAGATTTTTATTTAGAGCCTCCGAGTATGTCTTTGTGTGTTTATGTGTTTGGTTTGCTGTCGTGGTAGGTCTATGTGAGACTGGAATTGTAGGTAGTGTGGTTTCCTTCTCCTCCTGACTGGTTACGCCAGTACTGAGTTGAGAGAGCTTAGCCTCCAGTTTGGCTATATGGTTGCATCTCTCACATGTGTTGGAATTTGTTGGGAGGAGGAGAGGGTTGTCTGTGTACATGAGGCAGTTGTAACATTGCCTCAAGATTCCCAGATTCACCAGCTGGACCGGAGAGGAGATTGACAACTGACCTTTGGACATTCTAGAATAGTATTGGGAATTCCTTTATAATTGAAAAAAGGGCCAATGGGGAACAAGGCAAGTTTAACTTGCAAAGAGCTGTACCGTTTGACTGCTTGATAACTACCAGCAATTCAAGAGGGAAAGGTGTGGTAAAAGTTTAATGTTAGACTACTAAACACTCCATCATAGGGTAGTTACTGCCTCAACTGAGTATTTATACATACTTAGTATGGATTAGTACACTGAACATTTCAATGGTTGTGTCAGTATATTTATACATACTTAGTATGGATTAGTACACTGAACATTTCAATGGTTGTGTCAGTATCCCCCTATTCTGTTTGTTGTATGTCTTGGTGCTGTCCTTTGATAACTGGAGCACTGAACAAGGAAAAAACATATATTCCTGTCAGGGGATTTTAACCTAAACAGGCTAGGGAATCAGGTTCCCACTGATATTCTGAAAAATGCAATTTGTGATGCTTAGAATAGCATGACTATAATAGTGAATGGTGGAACATATACTAAGTCTAAGGCTACGACATCAGGGAGTATTCCCCCAAAATGTGTCAGAGATGTCGACAGTATTCCTTTAAATGTGCCATAAATACGGAAGGGCAAAGACCCCATAACAAGAAGGCTTTAAAGCTGTTAACACATTTGTAGGCACTGACTCCATTTTATCCAGTCACTTTATTTCTTTGAGTTGAGATATTTGCAGTTATGGATCTTGCACTTCCGATGGTGATCTCAGGTGACCTTCTGCTCTCCCTTGTGGGTAATCTTCATAATTGAAGGCAAAGTCAACTGGTGATAAATTATAAAAGATAGAATCCCATTGGTGATAAGCACGGAATTTTGGGCTGGATAGCCAGCACCTCAAGTACTAAGCACTGAGTTCTGGCCTGGACGGATAGCAGTTGTTCAGGGCTCTGTCTTGATAATAGACATAAAGCGTTTCAGCTACAGCTTCCGAATGCCCATGACATGGATATGGATACATTCAGGCTAAAAAGCCAAACCTCACTTGCTGTGGACATACATGTTTTGGCCTTATTTTTATAGCTTTTGAGAGGGCTGTGAGAATTTGTTCCATAGTAATTAAAGTGAGTGGCTGAGATTGTGGAACTTGTGGGACAGCTATAATTGTGGGTGGAGTAAAATTTGCACTAAATGTATTAGCTAGGATAACAGCTTCTTCCTTTGTGTCAGAGAGTGTAGTATTATTATTATAGACTAGTTCCAAACATTGTTGGGTGTTAGTTCTTAACTTCCTCACATAGTTAAAAAGGATTTGTAGTTATTTTTGGTTTAGTGGCTATTTTAATTTCATACTCAACTTTGAGCTTTTGTTTAAGTGTGCTGTTAAGGTAGAAAGAATGAAACCTTTTAAAGGCATTAAACAGTTCCTTTCTCTTCTTATATGATTTATTTATACGGGTATCCCACCAAAGGGGTGTGTTTTAAAATTTGTCATTATGTTTGGTGCAGATAGGGACTGCCTTAGCAATACAGCTATTGAAGTGGGAGTAGAAGTTAAAGGCATAGGTAGCAGCTTGAACAATCAGATCCTTTGGAGGAGGATTAAAGCAGATTTTATTTAAGTCATCAAGTAGCTGAAGAAGGTTTGCTTTGGAAAAATATCTAAACACAGAGCTATTTACAGGAAAAGTACTACCAGTTTTAAAGGAAAATGTAGCTAAATTATGGTCTGATTTAACAAGGTTGCAAGAAGTAGTCGTATTTATGAGGACTAGATTAAGGACATTCTAGCCTCTAGTAGGATGGTTAACTATTTGTGAAAGAGTTATAATTTATAATGTCAAGGAAGCACAAAGCATACTGACCATTTAAAGGTTGAAGTTCCCCAGTAGAAATGTCTTGGGTTTAAAGGGAATTTCACCTAATGTGGCAAGATAACTATTATACTCAGAAGGGGGCATAGAGGGTGTTCTATAGCTACAGTAGCTGTGAAGTTGTAATTTGTCTTGTTTTTGATGATTTGGACTTTTAGGAGTTTAAATATGTTGTCTCAAGGAATCTCTTGTGTGGTGATGATATCCTTTACAAATGCTTATAATCTACCGCAATTGACAGTCGATCTGAAGACTTGCATAGAGAGTGCTTTTTTTGCTCTGAAACCATATTTCTGTAATTACACATAAGCTCCCAAATTCAGAACAAGTGGGTCAATTCTTAGGGGCATATTGTCAATGCGGTAGTTCCCTGGGGTAGATGACTTCCCAAAGCATGAGATAATGCATTTTTTGGCATTTAGTATCAGTCCATGATTTTGGTACCAGTTATTTATTTGAGACAAGCCTTCCTTTAGGATGGCTAAGTCATTTGAGGATTCAGTGACTGCTTTTAGGTTATAGAAATTACCAAACCTAATCAGCCAGAGCCCTTCTGTATTGGCTTTTATTTCTCAAAAGTAGATGTTAAACAGGAGAGGTCCCAGCACAGAACCCTGGGAAACTCCACTGGTAACTGATCTTTTTGTGGCAATAGCTTCACATATATTGATGTCCTGCATCCTGTCTGTGACCCAGTTGGCAATCCAGTTGTTGAAAGAGGGTTTATTCCCAGTTTATTTAGCTTTTCTACTACATATTTTGTCTAAAGATTTGGCCAGGTTGAGGTATGTGTTGTGTACTATTTTATCTTCATCCATTGCTTTGGAGACCTTTTTAAACAAGTCCCCCAGGCTGAGTAAGCATGACTTGTCAATGTATAGATTTTCCCTATGTTCTTATTGATTAGTGCCACGATAAGGCTTTTCATGACTTTGCATATAAGACTGATCAGACTTATGGGTCTGTAATTGCCTGGGTCTGTGGAAGGTCCTCAGTAATGCAGGGCAATGACTGTAAATGTTCTCCATTCACTTGGTTTGGAGGCTGAGGTTGAACAGTATTGTTATTGGGGTGAATAAATAGTGTTCATATTAAGAAATAACAAAAAACAGTCCCAAGCTAATAAAGCACATAGGACACAGGGTCAAGAAGAGGAATACTCTTTATTATCACAAAATTAAGCACTTTCGTCTGGGTATTAAGGACTTCTTCAGAATAACAATTTTAAAATCTTTCCACATTTATATATACACTCCCCCTTCAAACATGTGATGAATTAATGATGTAACCAGCCCCCAAAAACTTAAAAAATGAAATCCTCCACTATATGTTTTTGTACTGTATAACATGAAATAAACATGAACCTGAATCAATAAATACCAAACAAAATATATATATAAAAAAGTAATATACATGTAAAAATATGTAACCAGCAATAAAAGATAAATTTTAAAAGATAAACATGGCTTTTAACTTCAAGACACTACTAATAGATATTACCTCATTTAACCCAGGGAACACCATAGCTTGACATTTAAGCTGACACTTAATTTCTTTAAATTCTAAATATTCATCTAAGGGTCCACCCCCTGGGTCCCAAATCCACATGGTCAATTATAATATATTTAAAATAATGGGTCGAATTATTTTTTGCGTGCTTAAATAAAGCATTTTTTACCCCTCTTATTAATACTGTATTGATGTCGATATATCCTTTCTCTAAAGGCTCTTTTTGTCATTCCGATATAAAACCCTTCACATTTCTGATACTTCCCACATAACACCCTTACTATCGCAATGATATTTATGTGGAAGTTTAATAGTCCATAGTGGTCTAAGAAAACACTAGCCACTTCCATTACATATTTACACTGCCTGCAATGTCCACATCTAAACATCTCATCCTCTACATTTTCCTTAATTGGCCTCGCAATAAGGGCTTTGAAACTTGTATCTTTTTTGTAAACCACTACTGGTTTGTCCCCAACCTTCATTAAATTGCCCTGCTCCATTGCAAAAAATATTCCAGTTCTTGAAAATAATTGACTTAATCTGATCAAAGTGCAAATTAAAAGGCAAAACCAATGCTCTACTATAAGAAGTAAGATTGTCTTTCCTCAAATCCAAATTCCCATTCGCCCCATGGTTATTGGTTCTATTAGCCATCCCCAACAAGGGAGTAAAAAACCCTTCTCTTCTCTTAATTACCACTTCATTGGCAATATTATGGACAAAACCTATAGGGTAACCTCTATGCTCCAACATATCCAAAACCTTGCCACGTTCCATCTCAAATAGTTGGTCATTACTTATCATTTGAGCCAATCTGACATATTGCCCCTTCACCAGTGATTTCTTCTGATGAAGGGGGTGCCATCTGTCAAAATGTATCAAACTGTTAGAATGCACATTGGTTTTGGTAGCTGCTGGTTCACTGTCTGTTTATCAGTATTCATGACAGCTACCAGTAGTGATCATTTATTACTCTTTATTCTTTGCTGATTGACATCTTGAGTTCCTTTTCCAGGTTCCTTTGTCCTACAGAAAACTTCACTGCAACAGTAGGAAGGAGACATCCTGTAGAGTTCCTTGCTTTCAATAGCTCAACAAGATGGCACTTTCCCACAAAGTATGTAATTGTATGAATAAAAAGTATCAGATACAATGATTTTGCTATATTACCTAGTAAAAGTTTATTAAGTGCGCTCCTTCTTTTTTTGTTTCTGTAATTATATATTTTTATATATTTTCTTTTTCCAGATTTTACCATCTAGCTACAAAAATTCAGATCTCAAAATGCCTGATTAGGTGTCGTTTTCTAAAAAATGTACTAGTACAAAGAAGCTAAGGAAATCATTTAACTTGCCATACTGATATCTGAAGAGAAAGACAGGCAAAGGCACCCAGACATGGAAAATTACATGACGCATAAAATAAGAAAACAAAGGTGGAACACAGAACAGAGGATTAGTAAGGTAGAAGTTAAACAAATATAAACTGAAGTTATGGAATACCTATGAAGTGAAGGATTTATTGTATAAAATCCAGCACAGATAAGGTCACAGCATAGGTTCATAGGTAAATGCTAGTCTAGCTGCCCTTCTGGGCCATTTTAAGTTTAGCCAATTTCCTGTTTTAGTGCTCGAAATAACCTTTCCCATTTGGTTATAGGTTGGTCTTACCCATCCCATGATTGATAATTATATATTATCCCTAATGAGAATAACTGAGATCATACCATAGATAATTTGATCGGATCCATACACGGGATAAAGCATGTAATAGCTGCCTCTGTCCATTAGTAGTACTGGGGTCAGTTCTAGAGTAAATTTTCTGTTTCCCATCCATAGATCCAAGTTGTGTTTGAATATGGACAGGGATGAATTTTGTTTTACATGGATGGGGATTCTGTTCTAGAGCAGCAGTATCCTCTGAAAGATATACCTGTACCCCCAAACCATTTTGTTGATCTTGCAGCAGATGTTTGAATCCTTAGAATGATTATTTCTGATGCCATTTGACTTGCTGATGTGTAGAAAATCCATCAGTAATGAGTTGGAGGATGCCTTGTAAGCTAGACACATAATGATGTAACATCATTGCATGATGGACGAGTGAGCCCCCAAATTTAGGAGAAACAAGTGGAGTGGGAGACATCTGAAGACAAAATATGGACATGGGAAAGAAAAAGAAATTTGATATGGTGCAATATATATGCAAAGGAAATAGCAAAAACTAATCAATACAAAAAAGGATCACCAATGATATTTGAAGAGGAATACAGGCAAAGGCACCCTGATATAGAAATTTTCACAATGCAAAAAAATAAGAAAACAAAGGTGTAAAATAGAACAGAGGATTATTAATGGAGAAGTTAAAGAAATAGAAACTGAAGTTATGGATTATCTGCAAAGTGAAGGATTTAGTGTAGAAAATCCAACACATATAATGTTATATCATAATGGAACAAAGAGTCCTCAGACTATGGAGAAGCAGTTAGAATGGTCTGCATTTGATGACTTGCCCCATGATGATACTCTGGAATCTTCAGTAGGAAACAGGTACAGAAATTCACTTGGAGGTGCACAGCAAGGGAAGGGGCAAGAAACAGGGGTACTTTTGATGTCAGTAATGTGGAGTGAATGGCCAGTGAGTTCCCATATGAAGCAGCAGCAGATGACACAGGTTGCAGCTAAAGAGGATATATCACAGGGAAATGTTCTGGAACTTTCTGTAGAATGCCTACAGGAAGCAGAGTAAAGAATGTGCTCTCAGTTTGGAAGAAGGTGATCTAAGGGAGAAGTTCTTTGATTTAGTAGAGATGGACAGATGTATTAAGATCAATGAAAAAAATAGATGACAGAACTTAAATAAGATCCAAAATGTTAGAAGTCTAATGAAACAGCTGAACACAGTAATCAAAACTATTAACAGAAATTCATGTGATATAACAGAAGGAAGTAGGATATAGTACTGTGCAGCTTAAGTAATAACAGATAAAATCTTACCACAAAAATACAGGGAAAGGAAGGGAAGAAATCAACTGTCATCATGGAAGCATCAAATAGAGAACTGTAGAACAATTAAGACAAGTATCACTGTTAGAAGAGTATAAATGCTTAAACGGACTTGGTAAAAGCAATGCACAGTATCAGAACAGACCAGGATCTATTATACACTGTTGCAAATAATAAACTAAATATACCAGCACAGACAGAAAAACGTAGAAGATATGCAGATAAATATAAAGGAAAAGTACAAAATAAGCAATTTATTGATGACCCAAAAAAGTTTTATATACAACTGGGAAACAAAGCAAATGTAGAAACACCACCAAAAAAGAAGAAATAGACACATTTTGGAGAAATATTTATGAAGACCCTGTGAAACATAACAATGATGCCGAATGGACAGAAAAATGAAAAGAAACAGTAAGGAGTGCAAATGTACATAATATGAAATGGGATGAAATAGTGGTCAGAGAAATTAAAACAAAGTTAAGAAAAGCTCCAAATTGGAAAACCCCAGGCCCAGATGTAGTACCTTATGGCTGGCTAAAAGTATCAACATAGTTAGACAAAAGATTTAGCTCTGAGTAAGAATTAATTACATGTGCATCCCAAACAGACACCAACCTGGTTAACAAAGGAAAATTATACTCCTGCGTGAGTGAACCTGAAAACCATCCTAAAAACTATAGAACAAAAGCTTGCCTTCTGATGCTGTACAAACTGTATAATGGAATTTATGTAGACAGAGTCTGTAGTCATTTAGAAAAAACTCAATCATAGCAATAGAACAAAAAGGTAACAAAAGAAAATCATATGGAACAAAGGACCATTTGTTGCTAAATAAAGTCATAACAGAGAATTGTAAAAAGGGGAAGAATATAAGTGTTGCATGGCTAGATTGCAAAAAAGCATTTGACAGTATCCCACATTCATGGATAAAGGAGTGCTTACAGATGTATAAGATACATCCTACACTGACTATGAAACAGTGGCAAACCACTCTGCAGTTAAGACATGACAAAGGGCAAAGTTTTGGTGTGATTGACTGACCCCAAAGGTCATGGATCAGATGGACAGGAAAACATGAAAAATGTTTCATGCTCATCTATTGATATATAAAAATCAGTTTGTATACCAAGATTATATATTCCTCACTCAGAATGCAGTATGTGCACCCCAGAATTGATTACATGTATAGATCTGCAGTCATGAGACTGCATACACATTTGCTAACCTCATCAGAGACAAACATAAAGAAAATGTTATTACACGAGGAGAGGAAGTTTAAGATTACCTCTTTGCTTAGTTTAACAGAAGCATTCTGGTGTCTAGCAAAACTGGAAATCAAGCCATAAGCAGACAAAAATTAGACAGCAACTGAACGTGACAAAAAAAAGAAAGAAAGAATACAAGGAGAAGGATCATATGAGAAGGGAAAAATGTGGAAAAGCCATTAATATCATGGTAAGTACAGAGATCTCCTGGAACAATGTCATGTTGATCAGGATTTGATGCAGGAATGGGTAATGAGAGGTGAGCTGAAACCAAAAGATGAAAGATTAATAATGGCAGCTCAGGATATTAGAGTATGTACACATTGATTTACAAAGTCATTTGAACATGTGGGAGAAACAGACAAATGTAGGTCCTTTAAAAAAGAATTGAAAATAGTTGCACAATTCATGGCAGAGGGCCAGTACACTGAAAAGCACAAAAGTGTGGCAAGACTGTTGCACTGGGGATCGTGCTAACACTACAATATAGAAGTATCTGAGAAACATTGGAAACGTACCACAAAGCATTATAGAGAATAATGAAGTGTGCATCACATGGTGTCACCAATTACAAAACAGTTAAAAAAATATATATGAGAAAGCCAGATATAGTAGTCCATGAAAAAAGCCAAAAGTAGCACTGATCATTCAAATTGCTACACCTAGTGATTACAGTATCTTATGTACAAAGAGATACAAGCCATAAAATATCAGGATTTGCAAGCAGAAATGAGAGCAATGTGGATAAAAGATACCCAGATAGTTCCAATTGTAGTAGCAGTAGTAGAAGTAATCGGGCTAATAAAAAAAATCTACAGGATACTCTGAGACTGAACGGATGAAAGAACTGACTTACATACACTAAGTCCGAGATGCCATTTCTCAGCATATTCCCTTTTCTCTGAGGTATGGCTATCTTGGAGTGGATATATATAAGTTCAGGGGATGTGGAGGTGCACGGGGACTTGCACCCTCTGCAAAAAGAGATTTTAAGAAGTATTGCAATTTTTGAGATTCACTCTTCTCTTTTGTATTCAAGTGCTGACATTTCAAATAGAGTCCCCTAACTTAACATGTTACCAATGCATTTAACTCCATATGAATTGCAGAAGGAGTCATTTCTGGGCACATTGCAAGTGCTGCAAAGAGCAGTTTTGGATGGCATAAAAGACTGAAACAATATTAATTTCATGAACTTTAATTATAGCCTGACTTAGAAATTGGGCTCATTCCTGGCATGGTATTAGAAACCTGAATGACTTTGAGAAATTAAACTGAGAGATTAGCATATTGCTATAGGATTACCAGAACCCTGTATAAGCCATCATTAACAAGTGAAAATGAAAACCTATTTGCTTACACTGTGATAATTAAGTAGTATCAGAACAGCTTACCGTATTAAAGTAGATATTGTCTCCTTGATCAGTAGAGCCTTGATAGAGGGGGCTGTTATGCCCTGTCACTTGTTCCCAGGCACCGTGAAAGTCATAGGTCATCATATTGATGAAATCCAAGTGCCTGTCCAGTAAAAGATTGAAGACAGCAGTCAGTTCTTATGTTTATTAGTTTCACAAGTTGTAAATATGCATAAGCAAAGTCACCCATGACTCATTACAGCTATAACTCAAATATATATCTTTTTTCCTCAGAAAAATATTTTTTCTCACAGTAATAGCTTTACACAAACTTATTAATACACAAAACTAAGGTTTTGCAAGATGTTCACCACACATTTATAAAAATCCAGATCTACAAAAAAGTGAAAATATTTTTCAAATGTGAAATTTAAATATCAACTCTCTCTTGGTATGATATTTATAAATAATTACCTACCATATCACATAGAGCTGTTCTAAGTATTACTGACAAGCCGTACCTAGTATTGCTTTATACTGACTGTATAAGTTAATAAAAAATCTCATCTCACTCATGGAGCAGTGTGGTGCAATGAAAGACCCTTTACATCTCAGCTGATCTAAAATATCGTGGAAATGAAGTGCCGAGTTATACTGAATGCATTTTGACCCCCCAGCTGGCATTCTTACATGTGATTGTTGTGCATATAATTTGTTTGCATTCAGGCCATTATGTTACCATTAACCTGATGTAATGCGGATGCAGCCAGCAATATGCAAATCAAGGGAATGCACCAAAACTGCAGCTTGGGGAAGGCCTTGAAGTAGAACATACCCTCCTCAATGTAATCTTCAAACATATTGAAATATATTAACAATAAAAGTAATCCCTTATGAAATGCAACAAGAGGCAGTTCTGGGTACTTTGTGAGTGCTGAGAAGAACATTCATATCAAATGACAAAGAGTGAAGCAAAACTAATTTCTTGAGCTTTAATTATGCTCTGACTTAGGAATGGGGTCCATTCCCATCAATCTATGTAAAAACCCAAGCATTTGGAGAAATTAAACCAGCTCAATAATACCAACACCATTGAAGCTGTATATAGTCTTAAAATTATGAAATGCAGCACCTCTATCTTTGACTCAGGCTGCCAACAAAATTTCCTGTATTCTCGTCCTAGAGCCGAATCAATCATATCACTTCTGAATAACTGAATTATGAATGAAACAGAAAGGTGAAACACTACAAATTGAATGACTAATGTACAACAGTTTCAAGTATGGGTGAACATTAATATCCACCAGGTAGCCTATAGACTGGACTTAGAAATAATTCTGGAATAAATTAAGAAATAACTGGAATAAAGTAATAGCAGAAAACATGACTGTTAGTGAAGAGATTGCATATTCATAAATAGAGTTATTGTTAAATTACCATAATCAAAATAATTACATAAAGTAATCATTATAGGTGATAAGCAGAGTGTGAGGGTCATGCAATCTCTTTTTTTTTGTTAGTTACTATACTATGCGTTTCTCTCTCATTGCTAATGAATTTTTAATTGCTTGCATAATTAAATAATATTGTTCACAGGTGAATACAAGAGAGTAAAATGGAAACACTACAAGATGTCTTACTATTTGTATGATACAATAAACTTACTGTGATATTTTGTCAATTTCATAGGCAGCATCAATGGTTCCTTTACCAGCAGCTACAGCTGCACTGAGCAGAAGTCTGGGAAGTCCACTATCAATGCCTTCTTTCTCGAATGCTTTCCGAAGTTCCTAGAACAGATTAAATTCCCAGAAATATCAGGTTGCATCAAAAACAGTGCTACTGCTTAAGATACCTCAAATTCACATTTATTAAATTAGGTTGTAAAGAATCACTTTTGTGATCTATTAAAAATTTTGACACTAAAATCCTTTTTGAAAATCATGCAGGCAGGCCAGAATCATCTTCTTAAGTGGAATACTTGTTTCTACTGTTATCGACTTTATCCTTACACACTCAAGTTCCATATTAGTAAAGGTGGGCAGTTTTATTTCTGAGAATAGCTGAGATCTTGAGAAACAACCCATTATATCATCCTTCTATTTGGTAAGAGCTAATAAAAAGCTAATTATGGAGTTATTCTATTAACAAAATAGACCGCTAAAACATAATTTGATGAACTTTAGTGCAAAAGCAGTGCACGATTTAACAGAAATGTAATGTAGCTTAATGTTTTGGGGAAAACATATGTATATAGTTTCATTTGATGAAATAGATGCAGTTATTGTTTTGTAGTTTTAGTAATTAATTGTCCTGATCCTGTCTGCGTTAATTATTTTTTAGTGTTTACATAAAATAAATGTTTTCCTGATAGTTTTGGATATGGGAATTTCATAACATGGAAAATAGCACAACATACTTCATAAATTACCTTTATATGTGATGTTATAAATTCTGTAGCAGCTCAGCCAGTTATGTTTCATAAAAAATATGGTTTACATTTTCATGGAGTTTTATTCTCTTTATTCCTGCATAAGTAAACTGACTTTATGATTTTTTTTCTCTATCAAAATAGGCAGTAAGGAACACTTTTCTGGAACAAACAATGAATGGGGACACAGTGTTGGACTGGAATCAAGCCGAACAAGAGTTTAGCTGGGATGAAGTAGAGAGGATGCTATCCATAATGCTGATATCCATCAAAAGCAAAAGTAGCAATTAGAATAAAAATTGAGGCCAGGATGGAGGAAGTAAATCCTAAAAGTCTGATAAGCAAAGTGTACAAATTATTGTTAAAGCAGAATGGAAAAATAATGGAGAGGGTGAGGACTGAGTGGTAGAATACCCAAAGCATAATGCTTACAGAAAAGAAGTGGCAAGAAATCTGTTGCATGCCCCTAAAGGGTAAAGGGATGTTTGGATGGAGGTGTTCATATAAATACTTTTATACACCAGCCAGATTAAAATGAAATTTTCTGGGAACATATTTAATTTGTTAGAGGCATAGGGCACAGGAGAAATGCTAGTGGAAGCATATTTTTAATAATCCAAGAAATTAGATGAGTTTAAAGAGGCCCTGCCAAAGAAAGTGACAAAAACAAGAGATGCCAATGAATATTTAAGGGAACCATATGCTGCTGAGTTGGTGTCTAGAAGTCAGGAAAAAATCAATAACAAGAAACTGGAAATCAAGCAAGGTACCCCAAACTGATGAAGTGGTAAAGATTATGTTAATCACAAGATATATGCTAAAGAAGTAAGAAAAGAAAAAAATAAGCAAAAATGCAGTGCAAATAGGCATGATGAGATAAAAAAAAACTACAAAGGGTTTAGCATAAAGAAAGTTGTGCAAAAGGAATGACTCTTGGGTGTCTAACTGAGAAAACAAAAATAGTTAAATGAAAATGTCACTTGAAATGTATGGAATAAAAAATAAATGTCTCTGCAGTAGATGAGGATTCCTCTGGTTTGTCTGTGTACTCTGCATGAGGATTGTGCAAGACATGTGGTTTTTAATAAATTACTTTTAAAAATTGCTTAAATTTAATCCAGCATATGACATATAGTACAGTAACAGGCAAAGGCCAGAAGTATAGAATTTAGGTACTGCGGATACAATGAGAAAAAATTTTATAGGTTCATAGGAGACTACTAGACTTACATCTCAAGAGCTCTTACAAGCCTAGCCAGTTTTACACAGATTTTACCCAAGTTTCTATCCCTAGAGGAAAAGTAACAAGGGACAGCAAGCGGGGTTTTGACAATTTTAAAGACTGCCTCTGTCCATAAGGAACATGGGTGCCACCCCAGGAGTGAATTTGCGATTTCCATCCATTGGCCCAGACTGCAGTTGAATATGGTATGGAAGAGCTCTGCTTTACATAGAGTAGAAAGCCAGTTCCAGAGGAGGGGCAATCTATGGGACACATATCTGTCTCTCCAGCATGATCTATTCATGTAAGAGATCAGGTTTAGATCCTTGGAGTGAGTATCTCTCAAACAGTTAGTTTTTCAAATATGCAACATTTTCATCAGGGCTAGATCCGAGACTGCCTTCTAGGTCAGGCATACATCACCCCTCAGTAATTGGTAGGAAACCGAATACAGTGATAGGTTTTTAATTGGTGTGCATATGACATGTTGTTAAACCCTGTATTTTTTTTGTGGAGAAACCTCTGAGGATGCTGCAACTGTTGCAGGTGCCTGGCAAGGTACATGGCAAAAGGTGCATTGTACTTGATTACTGGTCTGATGAGGGCCAAGTAGAGTGGTACTATGACATCATTAGATCTGGATGACATGACTTTCTGCCGAGTCACATAGAAGGATTTCCTTACCACCATGGACATGTGGTGGTCAAAGTTCAGATTGCTATCTATCTGAGTACCCAGATCTCTTGCCACTGGGTCCACTCTTGGGGGTATTATTAATGTGGTAATTTGCAGAGGTATTGATTTCCCAAATTGTATTATTATGCACTTTTTCACATTTAGTTTGAGGTCATGGCTCTGACACCAATCATTAGTATGTATGAGTACTTTATGTAGGATATCAACATTGTTTGGGGAGTCAGTGATTGCTCCCAACTTGCAGTCATCACCAAGCTTGGTCAGCCAAAGGCTATCTACATTTGTCTTGATATATGAGAAGTATATCCCACACAAGATTAAGTTCAGCCTTTAGCTATGCAGTACTTCACTGGTGCCTGGTCTCTTGCTGGATGTGGATTCCCCAGCTCTAAGAATGTGCCCTATCCATGAGCCATTTCCCAATCCATGTGTTGACTTAGAGGTTTATATCCATATGTGAGTTTATCTATAATACTCAGGTGGGGTATTGTGTCACATGCCTTGGCCAGGTCAAGGTAGGCAGTATGTGCTGACTTATCCTCATCCATGGCCTTGGTGACCTTCTCAAAGAAGTCCACCAGACTGAGCAGGCACCTGCCATTGATGAAGCTGAACTGGGTCAGGTCTAGACTCTGGAGATTTCCTATGTCATTGTTAATCAGGTCTGTGATTATCCTTTCCATAGCCTTGCATATGAGACTAGTAAGATTTATGGGTCAGTAATTTTCTGGGTCCATTGATGGTCCCGCTTTTGCAGACAGATGACTGCTGCTGTCCACTAGTCTACTGGGACAAAGCCTGTCTGGAGACTGTGGTTAAACAGAAATCTGAGTAGGTCTGCTAGGTCATGTTTCAAGATATTTAATAGGCACCCTGGGATTCCATCAGGGCCCATTGATGTCGGGTTTCTTGCTTTGGAGAGCAGAGTGATGACTTCTTCATCTTCCTTTGTGATAACAGGCAAAGGCATGGTAGGAGATTTTTCATGAGGAATGACCAGAGATGATGAGGGAGTGAAATTTGAGCTGAATGTATTGGCCAGCAGGTTTGCTGTTTCTTCTGCCTGAGTATAGGTAGTGCCATCTAAAGCCAACTCAGCACATTGTTGAGTGTTTCCCTTAAGATTTTGGACATAACTAAGAACTGCTTTGTTATAATCCTTTGCTTATAAGTTATTTTAGTCACATATTTAGCTTTTAAAGACTTGACTAGTGCCCTGATTTGCCTGTTGAGACTAATGAGGGATTTTTTCTCTGCTGTGCACCCTCCCTTTTACTTCTACACAGGAATTTCTTCCTTCTGTAGTCTATTTATGCCAGGGGTCTACCAGGGTGACTTGCTTTTCCAGCTAGACCTGGGTTTAGTTTGGTCAGGTACTGTCGTTTCTATGAAGTTGTTTCAGTGGTTGTATAGGGCATTCATGTATACTTCTGCATAGACCTTCATGTTTTTTGGGGATAGTGGGAGCTTTAAAATTATTTATGGTATCACTTAACAGAAGTAATTTGCCTTGGAAAATTTTTTTAGGGTTTTAGGGTTTCATGGGGGTTCTACTGTGACATTTATTTCAAAGAAGACTGATTTATGATCCAGTCTTACTAATAAGGACATTATGCTGGGGAGGGGAGTGCAATGCTCCCCCATGTTTGTAAGTACTATGTCAAGGATATTAAAGCCCTCAGTTGGAGTGCAGACCAGCTGTTCCAGAGCATTTGCACTGACAAAGTCCATAAATTTCTGAGCCTGCATGTTAGTGGTCATGTATGTTTCCCAGTTTATGGAGGGGTAGTTAAAATCACCCATGAGTAGTGTGTTGGGCTGAATACTATGTGATTCTAGTAACTTCAGGTATGGTGACTGATTTTTGTGATTCATGGTTGGGGACCTGTAGCTAATGGTCATATAGTCGGGGATTTTGCCTATGGTCAGCTGGACATGGAGTAGCTCAAGCTAGGCATCCTGCTTGATCAATCTTGAGGTGAGGTTTTTTATGTAAATGGAAACTCCTCCTTTCATTTTTTTTTCTTTTCAGAGTGTGGTCTGAATGTGTGATAGGCATTGTAGCCTTGCACTGCTGGAATGCTTTCCATAGCTTTCTACCACATCTCTGTGATTGCACAGATGTCAGCATTCTCCAAGACAAGGAGAGCTTCCAGAAAGTGCCGTTTCTTGTTAAGACTGCCAGCATTGAGCAATATTACCTTCAGCTTGGCATTAGAAGAATTTGTTATGTTGGTAGGTCTGTTGGTTTGGCATTGCCTAAAAATGGTACTATAGAGATGGCTAATGCCTTAGCCAGTATTTGAAAGCCTAGCATTGGCAGGTGCACACCATCTCTGGGAAAGCAGAGTGGTCTGTCAATCATGTCATTCCAGGCAGACAAATACTGGATCCCCTTGGAGTGACACAAGTAGCTAACCAATTATTGAAGTCAATCATGTTCTGTTTGTAGTGTTGTATCATTCTTGATATGGGTAGGATGCTGCTCAGTGTGAGGCTTATACACACCTGTGACACATATTCAGGGAGGTCCAACATATCTCTCTTCTTATAGTCCAGGGAGGTACATCTCAGGTCATTCACACCCACATGGACTATGATTGAGTTATACTGGTAATTGTGGTTGAGTAACCTAAGTGCCTGCATGAACTGGCAAATCCTGGCATGAACTGACTATAACCTTTTCTTTATCCAGCCTGGTGAGGGGAGTGTCCGTGTGTCTCATGATGGAGTCTCCTATGATCTAGATGTTTGAATGTCTGTTGTTTCACCTGACAGGCTTGTTTGTGGATGCACTGTGATGTGTATTTTTATGTGTAGTGGTTGGTGTTGACTTGATTTTGTTTGCATGTGGTTTCTGATGGCAACATATGGGAGGCCTCTGAAGTTTTGGTAAGTTACTTGTGAGCACCTCCCATATGTGAGTTTATGTGCTGTTAATGAGAGAAATGATGTGTGTATGCTGACAACCTGCCATTTGATTTGTCAGTATGTGACAGTCATGTATTAATTTCTACATCTCTCACATACTGTGCTTGCTTGCTTCAGGATTAAGTGGTTGTCATTATACATGAGACAATTGCTACATTGCCTCAGGATGCCCATGTCCACCAGAATATCCACAGAGATAGCAGAAAAGTGCCTATCCATGACTTCAGGTTTTTTACTATGGGTCTAAACAGGGAAAAGAGTGTCTAGAGTTAACTGGACTGGGATGATAGCACAAGGGCAAAGAATGGATGCTATATTCAGTGAGAACTGCAGCTATCCAACAAGGTGATGCTGCTCTGTGCACAACTCAGATGCTCCTGGAGCAGCAGGGTGACTGGGGAAGGTTGCAGAGATAGTTATTCTAAGGGAAATTTTAATTCAAAAGTGTTTGCATCTATATGGGCACTGCTAATGACTGCTATGTGGAGAGCAGCTTAGTACAAACACTGGGCTTATATAGAATCAGAAAAACAAGTTATACAACAGAAAGGCCTACAGAGCAATCAGGAAAACACACAATAAACTTTCAGTCAGTAGCTCCTAGCACAGATACGTCTACTATAGCATACTTCTGCCACAAGACTGCAGTCAGAAAACCCTCTTAATGTAAAAATCCTGGCTTTAGAGCTTAAGTGCAAGGAAAACATGCAACCTAGATACTACCATCCTGTAAAGCTAGGAGACATGAAGTAATTAAGTATCACAGCAGCAGCGGAAACAGTTCAGATTTTAAACACTGCTAAAGAGTGAGAAACGTAACAAGTAATATAGGATTCTTATGAATTACAGTAAAACTAATCAGCATAAGGGCAAAATGATAATTATTTTCTCTCTTTAGCAGCTGATGGTTTTAGATGCAGCAGATTCTCTCTAAATCTTAAGCGAAGTAGCCAGACTAAGAGCAGCTCTAAGGAATTGAGCACAAACTTGTGCAAATACTGGGCTTATATAGAATTAGAAAAATAAGTTTTGCAACAGCAAGGCCTACAGACCACTCAGACCAGCAGCCCCAAGCTCAGATATGTTTACTACAGCACACTTCTGCCACAAGAGTGCAGTCAGAATATCATTGCACCATAAAAATTCTGGTTTTAGAGCTGAAGTGTAGGTAAACCACACAATCTGGACACTAGAGTCCTGTAAAACTAGCAAGCACAATGTAATTAAGTACTACAGCAACAGTTCAGTGTGAAAAATGTAACAAATGATACAGGATTCCTATGAAATGCAGTAAAAATAATCATCAGAAATGCAAAATGATACTTATTTTCATTCTTATATCAGCTGATGGCTTTAGATGCAGCAGATTCTCTATAATTCTCAGGTGAAGTAGCCAACCAAGAACAGCTCTGAGGAATTAAAGAATAACTCAGTGTAATATTGTACATTATACAATGACTGGCTATTAGTATTCCAAAATGTGCATGCTGATTGGCCAGCTCAACCAGTGTGCCCATTGTAATTCCGACAATATGCCAACGGAAATGATCCGGTCGCCCAGACTTATTTTCCATTGGTATATTGTCCAAGTTTTAATTTTTGCTATTAAAAAAAAAGAAATAAATAAAGCTGTAATCCCAACTCCACACATATGAGAAAGACAGCCTGAAGAAAATACAAAGAAAATCAGGTACGTTATATAAAATTAAATACACGTATCTGATTTCCCTTGTATTTTCTTCAAGCTGTCTTTCTCGTATGTGCGGAGTTGGGACTGCAGCTGTCCTACCCCTAAATTGCCCCAAACTATTTTTTTAAATAAAAAAAAAAAAAAAAAAAGAAAGAAAAACGGAGCAACGGAGATCTTCTTTTCTCCATTGCTTACTTTCCGAAGCACTGATGTACTGGGTATGCATGGGGACGCAAGTCCCATACACATGCACAGTACATCAAAAAAAGCAAAGGATCTCTATGAGCCATGGAAGGACAGCAAGGAACCATTATACAAGGACATTATTTAATAAACATATTTTTTTTCTTAAATAATGTCATTGTATAATAGCAATAACCCATGTCTGGGTGTGGGCAATGCTGGATTTACTGATAGTTGTCTTTGTTTGGCCACTCGGGCTTCACCCTCGTGACCAAACCACACCAACCATGGGTAAATCCAGCATTACCCACACTCAGATGTGGGTTATTGCTATAAGATACTTCAGAACTTTGGGAGAGATTTACAAAAACACTTAGGTTCATAGGTAGGTACTAGGCAATCGGCCCTAGGGCCCAAACAAGCCCAGCCAAAAAATGTACCCTGGCTTTCGCCACCCAAGAAATTTATTTTCCTGTGCCCCTGTCAAGCAGAGCCACAGAAGTGATTCCCGGGGTGAATTTCCCATTTCCCATCCAATCATTAAGATTTTTCTTGAAGAGTGCTAATGAGGAGCTCTGTTTGACATAGATAGGTAGTCTGTTCCAGAGTATGAGAAGTCTCTGGGACAGGAATCTATCTCTCCAGTATGTTCTGTTTATTGTGGTGACAAGGTTTAGGTCCCTAGAGCCTGTAGCTCAGAGGGATTGGGATTTCTTTAAGTGGAGCATGTCCAACAGCTCTGGGTTTGACATAGCTTTGTATGTTAGGCATAGATCGCCCTTGAGCAGGCGATTTGCGATGGAGTAAAGCTGTAGTTTTTTGAGATGGTCTGCATAGGGCATCTGTTTGAGGCCAGTAATCCTCTTTGTGAGGTATTTCTGTGGTCTTTACAGTTGTAGATGTCTTGTGAGGTACATACCAAAAGGGGCGTTGTACTCTATAATGGGTCTAATGAGTGATGAGTAGAGGGGAACAATGACCTCTTTTTTTCTGGATGAGAATCCTTTTGTGATGAGATGAGCCATATAGAAGGATTTCCTGACCACTGTGGCAATGTGATTATCAAAGGGGAGACTACTGTCCACCTGTGTCCCAAGGTCTCTTATCACATTTTCAGCATTAAGTAGACTACCAACTATGTGGTAGTTCACGGGTACAGAGTTTTTACCAAAGGGGATGACAATACACTTTTTGGCATTGAGCTTCAGGCCATGGCTTTGACACCAGGTATCTGTCTCAGTGAGGCACTTTTGTAGTTTGTCCACATCATTAGGAGTTTCGATTATGGCTCCTAGTTTGCAGTCATCTGCAAACTTTGTTAGCCAAAGACCTTCTGTGTTGGCCTGCATTTCACAGAAGTGGATACCAAACAGGAGTGGACCCAGGACTGAACCCTGTGGTACTCCACTTGTCACTGGTCTGATGTCGGATTTGGAATCCGCTACTTTCACAGTGTGGGTTCTGTTCATGAGCCAGTTGGCAACCCATCTTGTGACATAGGGATTTATACCTAGTTTAGTGAGCTTATCTATAATTCCAGAGTGGGGGATGGTGTCAAAAGCCTTGGCGAGATCTAGATAAGCTGTGTGAACCATTTTACCCTCATCTATGGCTTTGGTGACTGCTTCAAAGAAGTCAATCAGGTTTAGGAGACATGATCTGCTTTTACAAATCCAAACTGGGTAGGGTCCAGAGTTTGGAGATTACCAATGTCTTTGTTTATGAGTTCCACGATGATACGTTCCATGGCCTTGCAGACCAGGCTCATCAGGCTAATGGGGCGGTAGTTCCCAGGGTCCGTCGTGGCTCCCCTTTGTGGAGTGGGATAACCGTTGAGGTGAGCCATTCAGTGGGTACAAAGCCTGAGGTGAGGCAATGATTGAACATGGTACTTAGGTAGGGTGCCACTTCATTCTGTAGTTCATGTAGAACGCAGCCTGGGATATTGTCAGGTCCCATGGATGCTGTGTTCTTGGCTTTGGAGAGTGTGTTTTTTACCTGTGCAGCCGTGATTATAGGAACTTTGCATTCTTCCGGTATAGAGATGGGCCCTCTAGGGGGTGAGAGGGAGGTAAAGTTAGCACTGAACCTGTCTGCTAGGATGTTGGCAATATCAGTTGGTTCTGTATATTTAGTGCCATTGTGCTGTAACTCAGAGCAGATCTGAGTGTTCCCATTTAGATTCTTGACATAGCTATAGAATGCTTTGTGGTTGTTTTTAGAGTCAGTGGCAATTTTGTTTTCGTAACTAGCTTTGGAGGATTTTATGAGGGATCTCAGCTTCTTACTGAGGTTGACCAGGGAGTTCCTCCAGTCATGGGATTTTACTCTTTTTTGCAACAGTTTCTTTCTTCTGTTGTAGAGTTTGTTTATGGCAGGTGACCACCAGATTGGCTTCCTTTTTTTGGAGGATAACATCTTGGTTCTATTAGGGATAGCATGATCCATGCACTCGTGTAAGTGCTTATAAAGTGCATTTGTGTAGGATTCGGCAGTCATATCTCTATTGTCTGTCTGCCTGGGTGTCATGAAGTTTGCCACTTCTGTCTTAAGAAGTGTGAAGTTGGCTTTGGAGAAGTTTTTTACGATAGTTTCCCTAATTGGGGCTGGGGGTGGGATGTGGATGTCTAGGCTGATTAGCTTGTGGTCGGATCTGACCAACGAGGAATTGACCTCTGGTGTGGAACACCGGTTTCCCATGTTGGTAATGACCAGGTCTAGGATATTGCTGCCCCTGGTGGGGGTGTGAATAAGTTGATCCAAGGCGTTGGAATTTATGAATTCTAGAAAACGTTGAGCAAAAGAGTTGGTACATGAGTAGTTTTCCCAGTTAATGGTGGGGTAGTTGAAATCACCCATTATTAGGGTGTTGGGTTGTACCCTAATACTTTCCAGTGTATCAAGAATTGAGGAGTGTGAATCCTGGGGCATGGTGGGGGGTCTGTAGCAAGCTACAATTTGGATTTAGAGTTAGTTGCACTTGGATAATCTCGGATGCATTATGCTGTGCAACTAGCCTGGAGGTGTGGATATCCTTAATGAATATGGACATGCCTCTGCCTTTAGTGCTTCTTTCTGGGTTAGGTGGCCAAAAGGTGTGGTATGAATTGAAGCCTGGTAATGCAGGGGTGCTCTCTGGAGCTTTGAACCAGGTCTCTGTCACTGCACAGATGTCAATGTTCTCCATTTTAAGGAGTGCCTCGAGTGAGTGCATTTTGAGGTTTAGACTTCTAGCATTGAGTAGCATTACCCTCTGATTTTGCTTGCTTGTACCTGCTACAGTGGTGAATTTGTCATTTGAACCTTGCCTAAAAAGGCACTATAGGGGTGGCAAGAGCCTTAGCCAGTATCCGGAATCCTAAGGGCGACAGGTGCAGGCCATCTCTGGCAAAGCATCGTGGACTGTTGATCATGTCGTCCCAGGCAGACAAATACTGGATCCCCTTAGAATGACACCAGAAGCTTAGCCAATTGTTGAAGTCAATCATTTTGTCCTTGTACTGTGGTATCATTCTGGGTGATGGCAGGATGCTACTCAGGGTTAGAGTCATACCTGCCTGGGATACAAGATCGGAGATCTCCTCCATGTCTCTTTTCATGTAGTCCAGGGAGGTACATCTCAGGTCATTCACACCAACATGGACAATGACAGTGTCATATTTGTACTTATTGTGGAGTGACCTGAGTGCATGCATTATGTGGTGGATCCTGGCACCTGACAGGCAGCTGACAGTAACTTTCTCCTTGTTTAGTCTAGTGAGTGGAACATCAGTGTGCCTGACTATAGAGTCACCTATGACCAGAGTGTTGGGTATGTTGTTATGCCTTATGGGCTTTATAGCATTACCTTCAGAAAAGTCAGTAGATAGATCTTTCTCCATTGTTGTAGTTATTAACTTATACTTTGGGGGCAGTGTTGTTTATTATTTATGCATCTGGCTGGCTGTTGATCTGTAACACTTAATCTGACCTCTGGGACAGCCAACTTTTGAAGGAGTTTCTAAACATGGCATTATTGTGCAATGATCTTAGAGTGTGTGGTAGTAATGTGCAGGGCAGTAGATCCATGATTTTCAAAAGCCCTTTAAGATGTGTCTAGTGTGAAAGTGTTCTACTGAATAGTGTGACATTATTTATTTGCAGTGGTCATAGTGAGCAGGGTTTCACAAAAAAGTAACTTATGAATGAAGGTACACAGTAGATGGGTGGTTTTAAAATCAGGTGGAAGCTAGTGAGTCTTTCTAAAAGAGAGAGAAAGAGATACTGATATTCTTTTGATCCAAAGGCAGAAATGAACAAACCTAATTTGCTGTCTTGTAGTCTCTCTGTTTAAAGGTAGCTGAAGTGTAAAAATTTATAGGTTGCCATTTTGTTTATAGCAGGCATTATAGGCCGATTTCAAAAGACTTGCTGTCAGTGTTAAATGACTTACTGCTGTGTAAGTCACTTACAATGAGAGCAAGTCTTTTGAAATGTGTACCCCCACATAAACCTATGCTGAAGTCCCTTACACTGTTTGCCAGTCTTGAGATAGCCCTTACAAAGCTTTTGCTAAATTTTAACTTATCAGTGGCTTTGATTACTGTTTATGTAGTGTGATGACAGAAAAAAATGCATGGGTCACGTCTGCCCTTTGAAAAGTTATTGAATTCTGCTATGAGATATTTAAAAAAAGCTGATCAAGCATGGTGGGTATCTTTTATTTGACAGGCATAGATATTACTTTACTGGACTGCATATATGAACTATATTTTGGTCTGATTCTGCAAGGCTTGTGGATTATCACTTTTGGAAATAAGCTGTTTTTGATTTGTTTATGACTGTATCATATTATTATTATGGGTACTTGATGAAACTCCAATGATTAGATGGAATACATGCTTGATTCTTCAGTGCACACTCACACTGTATTATTTAAACAGGTCTTGCACAGAGTACTTGGCAAAAAATCTGTGGAGAGTCACTTTTCATATAGTCTGGATTTATGACTGATTCTGGTTAAATACCATGTATTAAACTCTACATATTTTGTTTGTAGTCAAATATAAATTCATTGGAGGATTATTTATAAATCTGGTTGGATTGTGATAATGTAGAACAAACTATTATTCTGGTATTGCAATAGCAACTAAACAAGAAAGGAAAACACTAACCTTTGCCTAGAGATTGAACTCTGGAAACCTCCCTATCACTGCCTGGTTCAGTGTGTGTGTGTGTGTGTGTGTGTGTGTGTGTGTGTGTGTGTGTGTGTGTGTGTGTGTGTGTGTGTGTGTGTGTGTATGTGTGTGTGTGTGTGTGGGGGGGCAGATTCTGGGCTCAGTCTGCATGCAGGTAAAAGTCAGTGTTTTCCTTTATTTTAGATTCTCATAATGTTAAATTGTCTTACACTATGTAGGTTTATTTTTTTTCCTTATGAAAGATCAGCTAGGTCTCTCTCAATATTATTATGTAGCTTTTATTTCAAGAAAAGAAACATCTGCCCCAGGATTCAATAAAGCCTACACAGTCATTTTTCACCATGTGCACGTCATGCCACAGGCAGTTTTAGATTCAATAAGGGCCCTGTAGAGGAGCGCACTCCAGCTCAAACCAAGTAAACACAGAGGCATGCTAATTTCAATATAAGCAGCTGAACTGCATGCTAGTCAATGAATTCAACACAGTGGAGCTCTTCAACAAATTATAAAGCATTCGTGTAGACTCCATGCAAGTTTTTCTTACGAATTCCAAAAGTTTTGGAATACAACAATGGAAAGGAGTCTACACTCTCTAGGCCAAGAAGGAAAAGAGTTTTCAGGCCCCATTTAACTTAAACACCATAATGAGACACACACTCAAACCAGAAATATCATAGAAATATCATAGAGCGTGTGGCTGGGCTGCTGATGTCACTGTTCCAGTGCCTAGATACATCTGGGGAGCCCTACAGTACAGTCTTTGGATATGTACAGAAATATTCACAGTATGTCCCATGTTACACAGCATAATCTTGAGGAAAAAGCTTCAGCAGGATCAGCAAGGGAAGAGGCACACATCCCACCACCAATGCCATGGTCATCACAGCCACAGGCAGATGGGGAGCCAGAGGGGGAAACCACCAGCTGCTGCGGGTGTAGGCAGATGTAGGCATGCTCAGTATGCCAAGAGACAATGCTTTGCACACACAGTTACCACCTAGGAGTCTAGAACCTTTTTCCTACTCACATACATATAGTAACATTGATGCCAGGCAACTCACAGAACCATTACCTCCCCTTCTATTGGCTATGTACTGTTTGCATCAGTCAGACTCAGCCCTGAACTACAACCATGTCAATGCAAGGTAAGTCTTGAACCTGGAGTGTATTGTGTAATAATATGAATGAGTGGCATATCCTTGTATCACACTCACTGGTACTATAAGCAAGTAAAAGTTGAGAGATTGGTACAGTAATGATCTTAACATGTGACAGCAGAGACTTGTGTGACTTATATGTATTGATTATTAAGTAGTAGGCCTCAGGCATCAAAGATTCACATAGTCATACCCCTTATAAGTAGTGATGGCAACTGCATGGCCCAGTTTAGCACCATATATTTGTAATGAAATTAATTAAAGAGATAGGTTAGAAAGTAAAGCTACACATTCAAGCTTCTTACTTCACAACCATCACAACATCAGTCACAATAAAGTTGGGAATTTTGATGCTATTAATTGTGTGACTTTCCTAGGCCAATATAAGTCAAAGGTAAAATTACCAGTTCAACACCACAAATGCAGATATACTAAGCACTTTAAGTCAAGTATGCACCATGGCCATTAGACACAAAGCTTATGTATCCTTGAATCCAAAAGATAGAAAACAGGGATATGGCACAGTTATCATCATTTGCACAGGGTGTTGTGTGGGGGAGCAGGAAGCCTAGGGTAACACAAAAGGTCGGTGAGTGCATGTAAGTAAGAAACAGAAGCCAGCAGACATCTGGATAAACCAACAAATGGCCAGTGAGACAAAATGAGTTTGAAGCTGCACTGCTGAACCACATAACTGTTGGATGTGTGTCTGTAGGGGTCCTCCAAATGAAATTGGACACAGCCAAGCTCTGTGCTGGGTCTACTTCTTGGTATGTCAGACAGGTTTGAGCCACGATTGGTAGAGGTGTCCCTGACCATGAGGACTGGCTCTGCCAGGAGTTGAACTGGCATATCCATGCCCACAATTAGATGCACTGCTGCTACCTGAACATGACCGAGGTCTGCTGGATGAGCTCCCTTCACGGGGATGCTCAGGACCATGACCCCATGGCATGCCATGTCTGAGTGTGGACAGCACACTCACTGACAGTGCAGTGGAAGTACTGCCACTATGGGAGCATGATCGGGCATGGCCACATTGGCTGATAGCAGATGATGTGGCTGACCTACACCCATGAGGATGCCTTTCCCCTCCCAGCAGACATTCCGTCACAGACAACAAACGTTCCATGACAGACACCCCTCATTCCAACATATCATTCATCCGATCCATGGAAAAAGCAACACAGTGGAGGCATTTATGCAAGTCAGCCTGCACCACATCTACAACCCTAACTATTTGGGAATGTGCCTGTGCCTCTGGGATGGCCCTAAACATACATTAAGTGACACGGGAAGAGATCTGCACCAGGTGGAGGAAGGACAGCAGGCCCAAAAGAACAGGAAAATGACACACTTTGCTAACAAATCATCTTTGAAATGCTAAAAGTTCTATATAAATGAACTTTCCCTGAAACATTTGTCCATATTTATCACACAGCATTTCATTTTCATGTATTGGCAATCATGCATACCTCTGAAATGGCTTGACAAACATGCCCATGCCATCAGTACACTTCTAACTAACGTATACAGATAAAAGTATAAAAGCCTTTGCTTCAGAAATTTCTTAAATACATTCTAGCATATGCAGTATGTAGCTGACCAAATGGAAGCATACCTTCTGAAGTTCAGTACTCCTCTTTACACATATATACTGAAGAAATAGGGTTATGTGCAGTCTTTCCTACATAGACAACTCTCCTACCATCGATTTGCATAGATACATGGTTGCCTTTCTATATGGTGCAGATTCAGGGCTATTAGCACTGTGAATATGCAAATGAGGTGTGAACTCATTCGAATTACTGAATCCCAAAAACTTGGATCTGTGTAGGATATGGAAACATAGTGCAGGCACTCATTCAGTGTTTGTTTTTAATGGATTCTAACTGTGACTAATTAGTGTTTGGGAGAAAGAAAACACAACAGCACTGCAGGCTGCCTTACTTCTAGTGGGTGTGTTAGGTTAGGTTATATCTACAAAGTGTTAGATGTAAGTTTGGAAATGTAAGTAAGCAGCACAATAGTCACAAATTGTGTTCCTTAACATCTAACCTGCCCTTTCACCATGGAAATCCACATCTCACTCACCCCCCCCCCCACCACAAAGGTATCCACCATGAAAAACTTCTCCAAAGCTGACTTTTGACTCCTAAAAACAGAGGTGGCTAACTTCATGGTACCCATGCCAATGGAAAATAGATGCATGATTGCCGAATCTTACACCAATGCACTGTATGAACACATACACAAATGCATGGAACTAGCCATACCCAGCAGAACCAAGATACTCTCCTCCAAAAAAAGGAAGCCAGTCTGATGGTCCCCTGCCATTAATAAACTCTACAACAGAAGGAAGAAACTGTTGCAGAAACAGGTGAAGTCCCAATACTGGAAAAATTGCCTTATTAGCCTCAACAAAAAGTTGAGATCCCTCACCAAAACCTCCAAAGCCAGCTAGGAAGGCAGAATTGCAGCAAACACTAAAAACAACCACAAAGTCTTCTATAGTTATATCAAGAATCTCCATGGCAATACCCAGATTTGCTCTGAGTTACTGCACAATGGTACCTCCTATACTGAGCCAACAGCTATTGCCAACATACTGGCTGACAGATTCAGTGCCAACTTTACCCCTCACTCCCCCCTAAAAGACCAATCTCAATACCGGAAGAATGCCAAGTACCCAGCATTACTGCAGCACAGGTTAAAGCTGCATTGTCTAAGGCCAAGAATACAGCTTCCATGGGATCCGACAGTATCCCTGGCTATGTTCTACATGAATTACAAAGTGAACTGGCACCACATATGTATGCTCTGTTCACTCACAGCCTCACCTCAGGCTTTGTCCCTACTAAATGGTGCACTGCTGCAGTCATCCTTCTCCATAAAGGAGAAGTGACTACAGACCCTGGAAATTATCACCCCATTAGCCTGATGAGTCTGATATGTAAGGCTATGGAGTGCATCATCATGAACCTAATTAACAAGGATACAGGGAATCTCCAAACTCTAGATCCCACACAATTCGGTTTTGTGAAAGGTAGATCATGTCTGCTCAGCCTGGTTGACTTCTTTGAGTCAGTCACCAGAGTAGTGGATGAAGGTAAGGCAGTTCATACAGCCTACCTTGACCTGGCCAAGGCCTTTGATACTATTCCTCACTCAGGAATTATTGATAAACTCAGCAAACTAGGCATAAAAACCTATATCGTTAGTGGGTTGCAAACTGGCTCACAGACAGATCCCACAGTGTGAAAGTAGTGGACTCCAAGTCAGACTGCCAACCAGTCATGAGTGGAGTCCCACAGGGATTGGTCTTGGGTCCTCTCCTGTTTGGCATCTACTTCTTAGAAGTCCAGGCCAACATGGAGGGACTCTGACTGACCAAATTCACAAACAACTGCAAGCTGGGAGCCATTATTAACTCCCCAAGTGAGGCAGACATCCTACAGAAAGGCCTCATTGAGACCAATGACTGGTGTTGAAACCATGGCCTTAAGCTTAATGCCAAAAAATGCGTCATCATCCCCTTTGGGGAAAACTCAGTTCCCACTAATTACCACATCGATGGGAGCCCACTGAACACTGAAGGCATTATAAGAGATTTGGGGACACAGGTTGACAGCAACCTTCTTTCAACCACCACATTGCCACTGTGGTCAGAAAGTCCTTCTATGTGGCACATCTCATTACCAAGGGTTTTGGATCCAGGAAGAAAGAGGTCATTATTTCTCTCTACTCTTCCCTCATTAGACCAGTAATGTCCCATTTGGCATGTACCTCACTAGACACCTGCAACAACTGGAGAGGCCACAAAAGTACCTCACGAAGAGGATCCTAGGCCTTAAACATGTTCTACATGGACAGACTCAAAGAACTCCAACTATTCTCTGTCTCATATCGTCTACTAAGAGGTGATCTCTGCTTGACTTACAAAGCCGCCTTACAAAGCCATGTCTGACCCAGCTCTGTTAGAAATACTACATCTAAAGAAATTCCAATCTCTCCACACCACACACACCAGAGACTTCAACTTCATTACCACAATCAGCAGAACATGTTGGAGGGACAGGTTCATAACCCAGAGACTACCCATGCTCTTGATTAGACTTTGCATACATGTCAAGCAGAGCACCTCACTAGCCCTCTTCAAGAGAAA
The DNA here is from genome assembly GCF_019279795.1 of Protopterus annectens. NCBI lineage: Eukaryota > Metazoa > Chordata > Ceratodontiformes > Protopteridae > Protopterus > Protopterus annectens. Next base: position 1,293,816,164 of record NC_056733.1, on the reverse strand, counting down.
TCTTGATGAGTGGATGGGAAATAGAAAGTTCACCCCAGGGATCACTCCAGTGGCTCTACGTGATAGAAGCACTGGGAACTAACGATGGGCAGCACAATGCCAGGACACTTCTATGGGCTAGGCCATTAATTAGCTTAGTACACACCTATGAACCTATGAACCTATTTGTTGTCAATTGCATATATTATTTCCACTTAATATCCTCACACATTTTAAGGCCTATGATATAGAGTGACATACACACTGCATGTCTCAGATTACTTCTCAGATAAATAAAGAATGGCCAACAAGCACAGAAATAAGACAGAGCTGTATATTTGCAAGCAATAATCATGAAAGGTTGTGTGATCACTAGGTGCATTACATCTAAAACTAGTAAATGTACAAATAGCACTTGTATGGTTTAATATCACTGTAGATACTGCTGTAGTTGGTTGTGTGCAGGTTGAGTTAAGTTCTTTGCTGCAAAGCTGTTTCTGTGGCAAAGAGGGATAAGGCACTCATCCTGTGTTCTGATGGTGGATTGGAGTGAGAATTCAAATCCAGACCTATGTAGTAATATCTCATGTGTACTAACATTTTTAGTGTGGATGTCATAGACTGCTTTTCCTTTCAACTACCTCTCCCTTTTTCTTTCTTTCTTTCTTTCTTTTCTTTTTCTTTTTTTTGCATATTTTGTTGGCCAGTGTTTGCATAATGCACTGCTTAGTGCAAGCACAGGAAATGGAGAAAAATGAATGTCAGGTTTAGCTGCTTATCTGGTTTGTGCAAAGTGCAGCAGTGCACAAAATGAACAACTGGACCACCTGGGAAGCAAACAGGACCCAGACAGACAAAAATAGAAACTAGATGCATTCAATTAATACTATTGGGCATTTCACAAACCTAGTAAGCAATGTTGCTCTGCAGTTAACAGCAAGAACTTAAGAATGATTAGTAAAATAGGGAATGTCATGTAACTAGTCCTGTGTCAGCAAGTGTAAGTTTAGGGCTAGTGTACAGATGGTTCTGGGTTCTAGTATAGGGTGTACAACCTTTGTTTTACTGTTGTGACATTGCAGTTTATAGCAATGAATTGCAACATAGACAAGTGTTTTCTCAACCTTCATGTGGCAACAGGTGTAAGAGAAGGACTGCCATTCACATGGTCCTGGGTTCAAATACAGCATATGCCATGCACTTTTACTGTTGTTCCACTCCCCATTATAATCACTCTCACTTATAACACTTGACATAGTGTTGCTGATATTAATTATATGTGTGAGGGCTGAGACACTAGTATTGTGTCAGTCATTTATGTATTTATCTATGTATTATCAAATGTATGACTGTGGGTATACTGTGTACTTTATTCCTGAAAGTATAATTCTGCTATCTGGCCTTCACATTTGTCTAACACACATACACAGCTGATTGTTTTTTTGTTGGCCAGTGTTTGCATAATGCACTGCTTAGTGCAAGCAGAGGAAGTGGAGAAAAATGAATGTCAGGTTTAGCTGCTTATCTGGTTTGTGCAAAGTGCAGTAGTGCACAAAATGAACAACTGGACCACCTGGGAAGCAAACAGGACCCAGGCAGACAAAATTAGAAACTAGATGCATTCAGTTAATACTATTGGGCATTACACAAACCTAGTAAGCAATGTTGCTCTGCAGTTAACAGCAAGAACTTAAGAATGATTAGTAAAATACGGAATGTCATGTAACTAGTCCTGTGTCAGCAAGTGTAAGTTTAGGGCTAGAGTACAGATGGTTCTGGGTTCTAGTATAGGGTGTGCAACCTTTGCTTTACTGTTGTGACATTGCAGTTTATAGCAATGAATTGCAACATAGACAAGCATTTTCGCACCCTTCATGTGGCAACAGGTGTAAGAGAAGGACTGCCATGCACATGGTCCTGGGTTCAAATGCAGCATATTCCATACACTTTTACTGTTGTTCCACTCCCCATTCTAATCACTCTCACTTATAACACTTGACATAGTGTTGCTGATATTAATTATATGTGTGAGGGCTGAGACACTAGTATTGTGTCAGTCATTTATGTATTTATCTATGTATTATCACATTTATTATCAAATATATGATTGTGGGTATACTGTGTACTTTATTCCTGAAAGTATAATTCTGCTATCTGGCCTTCACATTTGTCTAACACACATACACAGCTACTTGTACATCCCTTAACCTTAAAATTGCAACTGCAATTATGTAATGCCTCAGTGCTTTCCACTGTTGCACTCCACTTACCATGATGAAAAATGCAGTGCTCGGGGTACACACTGCCAAGCACCATGTTTGCATGATGGTAAGAAAAGCACAAGTTTCAAACAGCTTGCACACTCCCAGTAAATGTGATAACTGGAATTGGTGTGAAAGCATTAGTCTCCATTTCTCTTGATCTGTGGTAAACATGGCAGGTGTTTGTAGGGAAGGTGTCAGGTTTAGGGCACAGAGATGGGGTGTCCAGGAGTCCAAAGATTTTAATGGACTCCTAGTTAAGAACCACAGTGCCAGACTTCTGAAAGGGGAGTATTCTGGCTCCCAATATAAGTCAGAAGCTTGCTTGGGATAGTTTAGCCTGGGCTGTTTCCAATACCACTGGCATCCCACGCACTGGTGACCAATGTAGACATCATTATAATGACCTACAGAGAAGGAAGAGGGATACCTTCAACCAATAGATTGTAAACATAATTATAATGACCTACAGAGAAGGAAAAGGGATACCCTCAACCAGTAGACTGAGGAATTTAGGACTGCACACACCCAACACCTGTGTAAGTATCAACTACAGAGTACTTGTAATTCTTAAAAACTGAATATAGGCAAGACTGGTATTCATAATGGTATTATGATCTTTTTTTTTCTACAGCCTCCAGTGATCTTGAGGTCAATGTAAAAACCCATGTGGCAAGATTGGCGATGATGAGGGAAGCATATGATATCTATGCAACAGAAGAGTACTGTTATTGTAGCATTAAAAGTTAAAGATAGCTTTATTGGGTATTTATTGCATCAAATTTAGTATGCATATCTCAACTGTAAAAGTAAGTATGCATGCATGCACTAGTCTGTAGTGCAAACCAAGAGTGCAATATTAGACTTTAGTCAGAGGTTGTGGTTGTGGATTAAAATGCCACACTGCCCAAGTATGCAATTCTGTTAATTCTTCAATTATATTGATATTAAAGTCAAGCCTCTATACCAGTGGCCAAAGGCTCTGCTGTAAACTGTAATCCGTCTAAGTGGAGCATGCATATGTACAATATATTCACATGTCGAGGAGTACTTGCTGCAATCTGTAGTATAGTGTGCATATGTTAGGAGGTGGTAGCCTTAAAAGTAAATGTTAAGATAACAGAGTAAAAAATGATGTTAATGCATTGTATGTCACACATGAAGGTATTAATCTTATCTCTTTTTTTCTCTCACCCCAACCCTTATCTCTCTTTTTTATTTAATTTTCTTTTTTTAATTTTAGTATGTGTGATCAAAATGTGTCCATGTCATCCATGTACCATATCATTAAATGCTCCTCAGCACAGCAGGGTAGTCTTGCTCCACTGGATCCACATGCCCCCCCACCAGCTCCAGCACTATTCTCAACACATCTGGGATCTAGCCTGGCAGCAACACCTCTGTTGCCCCTTCACTACCTGCCCCCTCAGGTAGTCCTGTGCCAAAGGCTGCTCCTGTGGTACACTGCGGGAGCAGTAGTATGGGTGGGGATTTTATCACCTGCACCAAGATGCCAGAAATGGTGTGTAGGGTTCTGTGCCCCACTGCTGGTGCATGCCTACTCCAGCTGGAGGGGCCGCTCTCTCTCATTTTGTGCAGTACTAGGGGGAGGAGAAGGAGATGTCAACAACTTCAGCCAGTGGTGGAGTGAGGTGACCATGATAATAGTCCAGTGTGTGAGGACTCAATTTTCCCTATCAACCAACTTGATGACCATGAGCAGAGGATGTCCCCACCCTCATCCCAATCATGGTGTCCCCCAACCTTTTGTGTCTATCACTGTCCCTGTCTCTTGTCTTGTTTGTCTTGTCTGTCTGCAATTGCTTCCTCACCTACCCAACTTACCTGACCCAGACATAACAACCTCTCTTCCCCAACATTCCTCTCTCTCTCTCTCTCTCTCTCTCTCTCTCTCTCAAAAAAAAAAAAAAACATGGGCACCTGTCCACAAAAAGAAAAAAATATATCATTGCATACATCTACGACAGCATGTGTTAATGCATTGATACATTCCTATTTGGGCCAGATGGTATTTGGTTCAAATACAGCTGTACGTAATGCATTAAATTATTTTTCATTACAGACTGATAATGCAATCACATGAATTGTTTTTACGAGATGTGTTGCTGTGTGTTGGTATAGCACAGCGGTGTTGTGGCATGGCATGGGAGTAACCACACTTGTTTGCCACCACTTACTGTTGATGCTCAATGTGCACCTCCACACAAACATGGAGCCTCAAAATTGAAGGGATCCATTGCTTCTCCAACAACCTATGTGTGGTTCTATTTTTTGACCATATTAAAGGTGTTAAAATTGAGTAGATAAAAAAATGGTGAAATGAGGAGCAAGAAGGGGGAAGAACAAAGGGAAAGCAGTACAGAAATGTGCAGGAGGGAGGTGGGAAAGACCATAGCTATAGCTATTAATTTCTTTAACACTGTAAACTGAAAACAGAATATTGAATTTGGACTGTCACCTCTTTATTTTGCACACATCTTCTTGACACTCTTGATTCAGTCCAGTTGGCTACACAACATACTTGTGTTGTGGTCACCCTCTTTGTGGAGGTGACAGTGCCATTAACTACTTCCCTGAATTACAGGCAACAGTAGATGGCCTGTGGTTTACCAAGTTTGCAGATGACTACTAACTGGATGCTGTCATACAGATTACCCCAATGATGGTAACATATTACAGAAGGGGCTGACACACACAAATGATTGGTGCCACAGACTGAACCTTAAAGCATACAGTGCCTCATTGTCCCCTTTGTCAATTTAGTACCCCTGCTAATTATGATATACATGGCACCCCTTAAGCTCAAACACAGTGTTGTGAGACTTGGGAACACATATTGATAGCAATCTACACTTTCATCACTATGTGCCCATTGTGGTGACACACACATTCTGCATTTTGCACATCACATCAAAGACCAAGGTGGTCATACCTCTACTGCACTCTACCCTTATCAGACCAATAATTGAGTACAATGCTCACATCTGTCTGTACCTCACCAGACACCTGCAGCAATTGGAGAAAACACAGGGTTGCACCTGGGAGATCCCTGTGTCTCCAAACATGACATACATGGAAAGATTGACATACCTGTCACTGTACTCAGTATCATGCAGACTGCTGAGAAGTGATCTATGCCTGCCCTACAAAGCACCTCAGACACTGTCTTCTGGAAATGATGAACATCTGCAATTCAAATGGGATGAGAAAAATTTCCCAGGGTTCTCAACCTAGCCTGTGACATATGCAAAACATGTGGGGAAGACAGATATATCCCACAATGATTCACACTCCTCTGTAACAGGCTCCCACTGCATGTGAAGCAGTGCTCTTCATTGATCTTGTTCAATGCAACCTTGACTACTGGTTGGGTGATTGTAAAGCCAACTCTGGGCTGGCACCTATGTCCCTCATGGATAGGGACATTTGGTTCTGCCCACAAAATCTCTCTGCTAAAAATGACCATCCAACTATATTAAATCAGGGTACTTGTGTTTTATACAGCTAGGCTTACAAACACCATAGAGTTATTAGGCTAGTATGTTCATATAAACCTATGAAGCTATGTGCCTATGCAGGCCTTCCAAACTGTTGTCTCCCACATGTCTTGCTGATGTCATCCACTATAAGCTGACCTGCACTCTTGTATAAATCAGACTTGTGCTGTGGCACTTGTGTTATGTACTGTGTTCTAAAATCTGTGTAATTAGATCGGTAGGGGTTCTGTTCTCACTGCATTTGACTTGGTGTGTGTGTGTCTAGACAGTAGAGCAGATGTGTGTACTCACAGTTACTGCTCCCATACCATGGATTGCCAGTATTTTGATAGTTGCACGTGTCTATACATCCATTTCATGCAGGCCTCCCATCCTCTTGTCTCCCAAATGGCCTGTTGATGTCATCTACTATATGTTCACCTGCACTCGTGTATAAAGCAGACTTGTGCTGCGGTGCTTGTGTAAAGTACTGTGTTCTGTAGTCTGTGTAGTTAGATAGGTAGAGGTTCTGTTCTCACTACAATTGATTTGGTGTGTATGTCTAGACAGCAGAGCAGAAGTGTGTATCCTACAGTTACTGCTTCAATGCCACAGATTGACAGTATTTTGATACTTGCACACACTACACATCCATTTCATGCAGGCCACCCAACCTCTTCTCTCCCACATAGCCTACTATAAGTCACCTGCACTCTTATAAAAGTCAGACTTGTGCTATGGCACTTGTGTAAAGCACTGTAATCTGTATTACTTTGTAGTTTGATAGGTAAGGGTTCTATTCTCATTGCAGTCAAGTGTGTGTGTGTGTGTGTGTGTGTGTGTGTGTGTGTGTGAAACCATTTTACACCAGCATGTGGGAGGGACATTATCTTCGGTACAACAGACACTGTTGATGTCATCACTTATAAAGTATTGTCCGACACACTCCAAGTCAGGTAAGGGTTCTATTCTCATTGCAATCAAGTGTGTGTGTGTGTGTGTGTGTGTGTGTGTGTGTGTGTGTGTGTATGTATGTGAAACCATTTTACACCAGCATGTGGGAGGGACATTATCTTCATTACAACAGACACTGTTGATGTCATCACCTATAAAGTATTGTCCGACACACTCCAAGTCAGACTTGGGTTGTGGCACTTGCGTAAAGTTCTGAGTTCTGTAGTCTGTGTACTTACATAGGTAGAGGTTCTATTCTCACTGCAGTCAACTGTGTGTGCATGTGTGCTTTTGCTTAACATTACAGAGAGCATTTTATACCAGCATATGGGACACTGTTATATTTTCCTCAACAGACACTGCCAATGTCATCAGCTATATCAGATTTTTGGATATGCAGTACTGTCACCAGGGCAGGATCAAAGACTGGCCTGGAGATCAGGCAGAAGTCACCTCATCCTATATAAAAATATTACAGTGACATGGAATTTAATCTATCCACATACATCATGGCATGGTTTGTAGGCCCTGTGTTATCATCCTGAGATGAGAAAGCCCTGTGGTCTCTCCAGCTACTACATGTGTCTGGTGAGGTACATGTAAAAGACAGCAATATACTTTATTAGTGTTGTGATAAGGTTTGACTACATTGTTGCCATACAATCCTAAGATCTCAATATGATGGCATGACTTATGATGTGCACAACATAGGCTTTCAATACCAGTGTGGGTACTTAGTGGTCAAAGTTCAGATTGCTATCGACATGAATTCCCAGTGCTTGCATCACTGGGTTTCTGCATAGCAGGATTGTTGTTAATGCTGTGATTAACATGGAATTTCACTTTTCAGATGCATAGCATTAGAAACACACATTTCTGCATTTATTTGCAGGTCATGTGCCTTTGTCACCATTCAGCTGTGTGTGTTAGCTCCTCCTGTAATATGTTATCACCACTGGTGGACTCAAAGATTGCCCACAACATGCAAGAATCATCAAACATGGTAAGCCAAAGGCCATATATTTAGCCTGAACTATCAAGAAATAGACCTCAAACAGTGAAAGGCCAAGCACAGATCCCTGGAGTTTGCCAATGGTGACAGCTGTACTGGTACAGGTTGATTCACCAACTTTCACATGATATGTTCAATTGGTTGCCCATCAACTAACATAAGGGTAAATCCACAGCTTCGAGGTTTTGTTTTCTCAATGATACCTGTGTGGGTGATTGGGACAAAACCCTAGGCCAGATCACAATAGGCAGTATGCATTATCTTACCTACATCCAGGCCTATCACACAGAATCAGTGGGTTGTGACATCACAGATCACCTATGGCATGACTCAGTATATACATCTTCCTGATGTGGTTGAATACACAGTTCAACACCCCTCCCCCCACATGGCCTATATTCCCATACAAGTGTGTACATCGACATGCATCCACCTGACTTGGGGGGACAGCACCTGATGCATGCATGTATAGAGACATCCTGATTCTCCTCAACTGTGAGGTAGACCAACATTTCATCATGGACCTCTTCTACATGTGTACTAATAGTATTACAGGTGTCTGCAACATACATGTTTGTACTGCTAATGCTACATCAAGACCATTACATCTGATAGATGTCCTCAAAGAGATCATCATGGGCATGCATGATGGCAATAGTATCCTCTTGTGGAACTTGACCAGGTCAAGGCATTTCACACAAATCCACACTGAGGTATTCGATCAACACTGTCATACGTGGCCATAAATAGCTGTATCACCAAATGGGTAGACTAGTGTATGACATATGTGGCATCTTAATTTCTTGAAATCTCTGATGTGACCTACAGCATATCTCAGATCCAGTGATCAGGTCAGGACATCAGAGGTGACTGCTAGGCCCTTTTCTGCCCATTTGTTAAGTGATGGACATCACAGATGACATATACATGTGGTGTCCAAACAGGTGCCTGAAGGACTAAAGATTGTGAGTAGTAATTGACTCCAGGTGTGATATTACTATCATACAGACAGTATCAACAGATACCAAAAACTACTGCCACAGCCATGACAGCACCTGCATTGACAAGAAACATGGAGGGATTTGTTGAATCAGGAAGTAAACACACCACCCAAGTATAATGTGGACATCCCGCCCTATACTTAGACCAATAGGTATGTGACCCATGTCCACAGGTAGATGGTAAGTGGTTCATCCTCCAGCATGTGGTCACAGTGCTGACTACTCCCTTGAATGTAACACAACTTCTGGGTACGTGAAGCACATGCACATCAAAGGCAATAATACCTTCATGGTTCCCAGCCTTCATCACACGAATAGCTGTGTACAATGGATCCTTCTTCATGTACCTCCCTACACATCTTCCAGTGATGTGTAACTGAAGTGTACCACCTTTGTCATAGTGCACTGTCACTCAGCTTATTGGCCATATCTAGGTATTCTTTCTGTGAAATATACATGACTGCCTGATGGTGCAGAATGCCAATCAAGTTGTTACACCAGATGCACGTGTGCTACCTGTTCTGCTTTTGCACACACTACTTACATAGGTGTTCGACAACATCAATGGCATGTATATCATTCATAACAGTATAGATTGTGCCACATCTATATGCCATGCACACAAGGCAACTAGCCTGTATTGCCCATACTGTCACATAGAGGTATAGCAGTGTCCCTCTTAACACCTCCTGCAGATATTACAGTTCCATAATAGTGTGCATGGTTACCCTCATATAGTGTGTATGTATCAAAATAGTTGTTCAACTGTGTGTGCAAGCTTATCTCTTATCATGCCACATCACATATGTTATGTCAGAGGCATGGGAGTAGTGGTGGTATTATTTTGATATTGTCCATGATTGTGGTTGATTCTTGCAATGTTTTCCATGATTCTTTTGTGTGCAGTGTATATATAACACATGCAAGCACAGCTAGCTGGAATTTTGGAAATAATTATATGTCATTTGTATATTAAACTGATTTGTGCAGATGCTTGTGTTGAAAATACATTTGTAAAGCTGCTTGTGTTAAAATGTACCAACAGTGTGCTCTGCTGGACAGAAAAATAAATATACATGTAACTGTTTACATGTGTATGTTTTAACAGATGATACTGGAAAAGAAGAAAAGAGGTTGATTTCAATCCATCTAACTTTGAAAATAGTTTGAAATTAAATTACCTGGCTTAGGCCGTAAAGATTGTATCTTACAGTTCTTAATGCAGCCAGAAAAAAAAAATAGTCTGTACTAGGAAGTTCTCTGTATTGTCTTTGGAGTGAACTAATTGCTACTTTGGTGGGGGAGGGGGTGGAGGTTTGAAATTATTTTACAACCTCCAAAAGCTGAAACAGATCTTAGCAAGCTCTATGTGTGTTCATTATTGACATGTATGTCCTAAATCCTGGCAGTTTCTAAAAATGGGGGTAACATGGGAACCAGAAGTCATATGACTAGATGTATGTGATGACATTCTGTAATCCATCACTAAAAATTATGTTTTAGTACTAGGTGAGACAGAAATCTCATGGCACTCTGTTTTTTACAATCAGACAAGGAAGGAACCCTCACCTACTTCATCTTGCCTTGCTCTAGTAAGTGAACCAAGGAATAGTAATTCTTTGGATTAATCAGGAAAATATAGTGAAATTAATTACGTACTGTTTTTCTGTATCTGTGCGAATCTATTCTTCTGTGTTATTTTAATATTTCTTGTGATTGAAACTCTAGTGTTTATTGTAAATAGATAATTAGTATTTTCATGTTCTTTCATTATTTATTAAATATATTTAAACTTTTCATTGTCGCTGATCTTTTAGAGACTATTTTAATCATTGAGTGTACTATATCTATTTGGTGACACACTGTGGCCACTTATTAAAGCCTTACTGCATTGGCAAAACACTATCATTGGTATTAATTTCACTCAGTATAATTGGGTACCCTTACAACAGCCTTAGAGTAGCTGTCTTTGTAGTGTCTGGTGACAGTGTAACTACCTTATAGTCTGGGCAAAAGGGGGCATAGCTAGTAAAAGAGTATGTGTGTGTGTATGTGTGTGTGTGTGTGTGTGTGTGTGTGTGTGTGTGTGTGTGTGTGTGTGTGTGTGTGTGTGTGTGTGTGTGAAAATCAAATCTCAGAATGTATGTTTCAGATGCTTGGAGCAGAAACACAAAGTACTGGTTTCAGGGAGAGAGAGGGGTGGACAGTTTGGCTTGGACACTCGGCTGAGGACTCAACTCTATACCTGTGCCAGTGGGGAGTCTCTGGTGTTTATTGTAAATAGATAATTAATATTTTCACGTTCTTTCATTATTTGTTATTAATATATATTTAAACTTTTCATTGTGGCTGGTCTTTTAGAGAATATTTTAATCACTGAGTGTACTATATCTATTTGGTGACACACTGTGGCCACTTCTGAAAGCCGTACTGCATTGACCAAACACTATCATTGGTATTAATTTCACTTGGTATAATTGGATACCCTTACAAGAGCCTTAGAGTAGCTGGCTTTGTAGTGTCTGGTGACAGTGTAACTAACTTATAGTCTGGGCAGAAGGGAGCATAGCTCTGTGTGTGTGTGTGTGTGTGTGTGTGTGTGTGTGTGTGTGTGTGTGTGTGTGTGTGTGTGTGTGTGTGTGTGTGTGTGTGTGTGTGTGTGTGTGTGTGTAATTCAGATCTCAGAGTGTATGTGTCAGCTGCTTGGATCAGGGACACAAAGCACTGGTTTCAGAGAGAGAGAGAGAGGAGTGAACAACTTAGCTTGGACATTCTGCTGAGGACTCAACTTTATAGCTGGCCAGTGGGGAGTCTTACACCTGGAGAGAGACAAAGAAACTTGGACCATATACTACACATTCATACCTCTCAACTATCCAGATATTCCCAGGATGTCCAAATGTTTTCCTTATCAAATGTGTGCCTTTCTGCCTTATCACTGGGATGATCTCAGGACTGTTGTGAGTCAATATTACATATATTTGGGTTCACACATTTCAACTGTCCTGATTTGTGCAGAATGTCCAGTTTTTATCTCATATTTTTGATCTTTTCTTCATGACATTTTGTTTTTCTGGAAAATCTCTGGCATATCATTGTGGAATGCAGCCAGAAACTGATGACAGACATTTGAGTTTCAAAGTTCATGTACTTCAGAAAGTCCATGCTACTGTACAACATATTATTCTATCGACTTTCTAAGTTTGGAAGAGCAGTATTTAAAATCTGTCCCTATTTTTGGGCCTTTGTCTCCTCATTATGTATGCCTTTGTCCACAAATCTTGCTCAAAGTAGATGGTAGGTATCTTTGAGTATCATTCTACCACATGTCTATGTGACATCTATGGCAAACCTGGCCCTATTTCTGGTTAAATGTCCCAGTATTATGCTGACCTTTGTGGAGATATGCTGCAGTAACAGATTCACAGCTATCTGTGAAGCCCTGGTGGTCCTTGTGGCATTCCATGCCACAATGCATGGATGGTAGGTGCTCTGCTTTAAACAGAATTGCATCTGTGTTCACTTACATGATTTCCTGGTGCCACAAAACCTTACTTAGGTGCACCACTCATCATTAATATGCATTGCTTCGTGTCCACTCACCGTACACCATTGTGCTAGCATGCAATCTCCGTTTAGGCTCTGTGTGATGCATACACATCGTTTATTGAGTCCTGAGGATTGACTAACAATGTCTTTTTGTCAGGCTTTTAAATAACTTACAGTTGTGAGTCAGATAATTACTTTTGATACTTCACATCTATTATAGCTTCTCCCATATCTGAAGACAATAATATATAATACCATCTCATATATATATATATATATATATATATATATATATATATATATATGTGTGTGTGTGTGTGTGTGTGTGTGTGTGTGTGTGTGTATGTGTGTTTAAATTAGTGATGTGATCACTAATCTGAGAAACCCAGGGTCTACATTCCCAAGAATTTTGCCTGTCCTGGAGATGCAGGGTTCTTAACATTTGTTATACAAATAGTCATGGTGTTGTGTGTACTGCCATCAGTGTTAGTGGATAGTCATTTTTTTATTTGTGTTTGCATACAACTGATTGTGGTACTTGTGAACTCATGTATGAGGCTGGGGATCACAAAAAATCCATAGTTTCATTAGGAAGCCATGTTTTAGTCCAGATGTGACAGAAACTGCAGTAAGGATGAGTTAGCAAATGAATTTCACCAGCTTACACTATGCTTACAAATGTGCCAAAATAACTTGCCATGGTAAAAAAAGAATTTGAGGATACAGCACTTGTACTGTGACAATAACAGCTGTGACCCAGTGATGGGGAAATGTGTCAGCAAAAGGTGACAGCAGCACTCATATGGAAATACTGACAGTTTGGTGACTGCATTAGTGGTAACAGTGACATGTTTATCTACCCTTGGAAGGGTGGATTTAACTGACATATCTGCAAGCAGATTAATGGTAATCAATAATAGCTAGAAGGTCTCCTGATTGCCTTGTTATTTATTGTAGGTAACATAACAGTACAGCAA
>NC_056733.1:1293660434-1293797934 GCF_019279795.1 Protopterus annectens | reverse complement strand
CAACAATTTTATTAAGTGTTTTTTAATATTCATACACAGCATCATTATTCTTATATGTTGGTTGAATTGTTAGTTAGGATTCTGTGACTTAAGTGTATTTGCCTAAGGTGTATTCCTTTGGCTTGTTAAAATCTACTGAATTGTATCTGTCACTTTAAAACTATTCAATTAGTTTTAACAATCAGTTAATTGGCATTGTATGTGTTATTTATAAGCTCTGCAAAATGGTAGTACCTTGTCTGAAGAAGGAAAAACACAGTTTGTTTCCAAAAGCGCTAACTCAATAAATTGTTTGTTTCAAGTAATCTGCTAAGCCTTTGGTGCTTTTGATTCTTAGTTTGTGTGTTTCCTTTTTTGTGTAGTTCAACTATCCAGATATTCCTAGGATGTCCAAATGTTTTCCTTATCAAATGTGTGCCTTTCTGCCTTATCACTGGGATGATCTCAGGACTGTTGTCAGTCAATATTACATATATTTGGGTTCACACATTTCAACTGTCCTGATTTGTGCAGAATGTCCAGTTTTTATCTCATATTTTTGATCTTTTCTTCATAACATTTTGGTTTTCTGGAAAATCTCTGGCATATCATTGTGGAATGCAGGCAGAAACTGATGACAGACATTTGAGTTTCAAAGTTCATGTACTTCAGAAAGTCCATGCTACTGTACAACATATTATTCTATCAACTTTCTAAGTTTGGAAGAGCAGTATTTAAAATCTGTCCCTATTTTTGGGCCTTTGTCTCCTCATTATGTATGTCTTTGTCCACAAATATTGCTCAAAGTAGATGGTAGGTATCTTTGAGTTTCATTGTACCACATGTCTATGTGACATGTATGGCAAACATGGCCCTATTTCTGGTAAAATGTCCCAGTATTATGTTGACCTTTGTGGAGATATGCTGCAGTAACAGATTCACAGCTATCTGTGAAGCCCTGGTGGTCCTTGTGGCATTCCATGCCACAATGCATGGATGGTTGGTGCTCTGCTTTAAACAGAATTGTATCTGTGTTCACTTACATGATTTCCTGGTGCCACAAAACCTTACTTAGGTGCACCACTCATCATTAATATGCATTGCTTCGTGTCCACTCACCGTGCACCATTGTGCTAGCATGCAATCTCCATTTAGGCTCTGTGTGACACATACACATCGTTTATTGAGTCCTGAGGATTGACTAACAATGTATTTTTGTCAGGCTTTTAAATAACTTACAGTTGTGAGTCAGAGAATTACTTTTGATACTTCACATCTATTATAGCTTCTCCCATATCTGAAGACAATAATATATAATACCATCTCATATATATATATATATATATATATATATATATATATATATATATATATATATATATATATATATATTTATATATATATATATATATATATATATATATATATATATATATATGTGTGTGTGTGTGTGTGTGTGTGTGTGTGTATGTGTGTTTAAATTAGTGATGCGATCACTAATCCGAGAAACCCAGGGTCTACATTCCCAAGAATTTTGCCTGTCCTGGAGATGCAGGGTTCTTAAAGTTTGTTATACAAATAGTCATGGTGTTGGGTGTACTGCCATCAGTGTTAGTGGATGTAAGCATTTTTTTAGTATTTTTTTATTTGTGTTTGCTTACAACTGATTGTGGTACTTGTGAACTCATGTATGAGGCTGGGGAATCACAAAAAATCCATAGTTTCATTAGGAAGCCATGTTTTAGTCCAGATGTGACAGAAATTGCAGTAAGGATGAGTTAGCAAAGGAATTTCACCAGCTTACACTATGCTTACAAATGTGCCAAAATAACTTGCCATGGTAAAAAAAGAATTTGAGGATACAGCACTTGTACTGTGACAATAACAGCTGTGACCCAGTGATGGAGAAATGTGTCAGCAAAAGGTGACAGCAGCACTCATATGGAAATACTGACAGTTTGGTGACTGCATTAGTGGTAACAGCGACATGTTTATTTACCCTTGGAAGGGTGGATTTAACTGACATATCTGCAAGCAGATTAATGGTAATAATAGCTAGAAGGTCTCCTGATTGCCTTGTTATTTATTGTAGGTAACATAACAGTACAGCAATGACCATAACCTATACTGTCTGACTACCTTAGTTTGCATAAACAACAGTGGGCTTACTCAGCCATCTCATGCCAATAATCTGACTCACTGCTGATACCTGGACTAATGTGGTGAAGCGTTGCTTGTCTTCTGGAGGACTACCTCTGGAGCCAGGATATTCCCAGTCCAGATCCAAGCCATCAAATCCATACATCCGAAGGAGTAAAGTCACAGATTTTATGAAAGTCTGTCGATTTTCTAGACTAGAAACCATAGCAGTGAATCTGAAAAAGAAAGTGGTAATAATAATAATAATAGACAAAATATGCCCTTTAGAGATATGGTTGTGTCTTCTGATAAATCATAGAACTAATAAGGCATGTAGTACTTACCTCTCAGTCCCAAAATTCCATCCTCCAACTGCTAGTAATGTTTTTATCTTTGTATTCCTGTTTAAAAAAAAAAACAAGATGAAATAATGATACTTTGTGCATGCTTTTTATACACTAATTGAATGTTTTACTTTGGAGAAAAAAAATGTACTCTTGACTTGAGACCAAAGGAAAAAGGGTATTAGAAATTCAGCTTCTGTCTTAAGACTGCATCTTTTCAACAGCAGAGTCGTTATCAAGGTAAAATTATTTAGAAGGTTGCTGTGTCATTCTTGGTGTTGTTTATATAGCATCCAGCAACAGTAAATAATAAAGCAAATCAAAGATGGTGTCAATGTATTAACTATTACTTGTTGTTTTGCTTTTCAAGTACGTTACAGTGCCAGAAACACCTCAAACCATATCATGCGTTAAACATATACAGTTCTTGTGTACCAATACCTGCTCTATCAGTCATGCTTAGGAAGGAAATGGCAGGAAAGAATTTAGGACTTGTTTTGCATAGCTATGATACTCAGATGAAACTCTTCACTCTCCTTGGCATTCTAGCACTCTCCACACATTCCATCTGTAGAAGCAGCACTTTAAGATCCACATCTTTATCCAGATAACATTCCTGTAGTAGGACTTCGCCACCATCCCTCCCCACCGCTGGAAGTGTGAAGCAGCACCATCCATCACTGGCCAGCTCCTCCAGTGCCTGGGCTAGTTAAACATGGATCATTTAGGACATGGCCCAGTCCAAAACCTTTACACTACTAAGATGACAAGTTTGGCAAGTATCTTATATCTCACACTGGCAGTATGTTCCATATATCCATAAACAGTGGGCACTTCCAAAATATGTTTAACATCCAAGCACTTTCTTCCATGCCATCTCTCTGGAATGTTCTTTTCTTCTGTATCATGCCTATTGTACTATTGTATATACTATGTGACTCATTCTGATGTATGTCAAAGGTTGTAATGGTCAATAATGCACAATTAAGGACTGTGAATGTAACAATAGTATAGTTTCATACTAGGCAATCAACCATTTTTAACCTAGCTCTTAGTAACCAACATCTAGAGTTTCTTCCTGCCTGAAGGAGGGACATGTAAGATGGGCCTGGAAAGGATATTTGAGTGCCTACCCAGTTGTCTACATCAGTTCACGCTCATATAATAGGTTAATGACCACCAGAGTTGTAATAAGATTAGTCATGCAAATATATTTTATAAAGTATCTAGGGCACTATATTACCTGATATTCATGAGTAGTTTATTTCATAGATAAGGAATATGCAGGGATATGAACTTGTCATGCCAAAGTGTTCTATTAACATGTTGACAGAGGTTAAGTTATTTTGTGTATGTGTTTGAGAAATAATTAGTTCTGTGAAAACATAGTTGGTCAAAGAGGGTGGGAGACTTTCATGGCATTAAAGGCCAATTATACACTAAAGCCAATTAACTATTCAGAAATGTGTATGCTGATTGGACAAACCAATCAGTGGGCCCATTGTTAATGGAGTATACCCAAACAGAATGGTCTGGCTACTAAGATGTACTTCAGCAGCCAGACCATATATTCAGATATCTTCCTGCAAGACTTTCAATACATAATGGGAAAACAGTGAAAAAGCAGTAACATTTTGCGTATTCACTGACACTTGAAATGCAAGCTTCCCTGACCCACCGCAAACATAGACACATATATGAGTCTAATTCATATAAAAAGTTGATAAATTATTTTTTCAGTATTTTGTGAGCAGTTTAGTGAGAGAAACATTAGAAGTGTGCTATGCCACATTCATCCTCTTGACATAAATGAAGTCTGGCAACAAACCAAGTTGTCCTAGGACTTCTTCATGGCGGGGTTAGGCTGATATTAGGGGAGTTAGGTGGGATGAGGGGTGAAATGGTTAAGTGGAGGTAGGGATGATAGGGAGGAAATGAGATAAAGGTGGGGAGGGGCTTAAGAGGTTTAGTCTAGTGTAGCTGGGATAAGCAATCACATTTTGGCGTGAACTTGCCAATAGAATAACAGGTTTTGTGTTAGCATGGATTTTGAAGGGTATAAAGTCTGAAACTCATGTCTGATTTTTTCCTCGCTGACTCCAGTCATTAATGACTTGCCAATAATTTGCCAGAAAACCATACTTTATGATAAATAGACCAGGGATATGGCACAGAAATCTGGACATTCTGGGAAAATCTGTACAGTTGAGAACTGTGTTTCATGGAGAGGAATGGTACTTGGCTGGTATTAGTTACCTTTTATGCAGATGCTTAATAATTTTCCATTTTGTGGACAGTCATTGCACAATAATTTTTTCCAGAGGGTTACTTCACAAGGGAGTTAGTGCATAAGTCAAGCAAAAAAAAAATGTCCCCAGTTTTTTCTCATTGTGTTGGAAGGTATTAAGGAGTAGCAAATCATCATGGCAAAAATATTTCATTAATCAAGATTACTTTGGTAGTTTAGGACATATGTTTTGAATGAGGTTAGGGGGGGTTTATGCTGACTGTTAGGGGATGTATTTCCATAAAGTTACATGGGGAAGTGCAGTTGTTGCCAGGTCTTTGCCAAGCTTCCCAGTTTACTTTGGTTGTGTTGGGTGTTGTATTCAGTAGGGGCTTTCATTGTTATGTGGTTACAGTCTGGCACAGACAAAGTGGTGCATAGTGTCTGGTTGCTTCCCATATCACATAAATGTTTAGCTTTTGCAGAATGGCCAAATTATTGCTCATAAATTTTGTTGGCTGGTGGAGTGGTGAGGTCACAAGTAGAGATACATTTCTTTGGGCATAGGGCTTGGTGTGGTTGTAGTAGTGTGTGGGGCAGGTAAGGAGGAGATGTCAGGGGCATGTTTGAAGCAGGTGTTTAAGTTTAATTAAGGGGAGTTTGGAGTGATCTGGGGTAGGAGGATGGAATCATAACAACTGAGATTGGGTTGGACTTTAGGATCTGGGTGAGTGATTTGTTAGGCAGGCCCCCTTTCATCTGTCAGTTTTGTTAGAGGAAAGTTTTGGAAGGTGGGAATATGTTATTAATTTAAATTAATTGATGGGATGGTGTACCACTGTAACTGGAAGCTTTGTGGGGTTGGGGAAGGTGGTGGCTTTTCTGTGTCAGAGATGCTGGCTGCTATGTTCATACTTCTCATTCTCACCGGGAACCATTAGAGGTCTGGCTGTTATAGGGGTTGGACGTCTGGCAATGGTATGGGGCATTATGTAAGGCAAGCCGCTACTTTAGCAGAAATGCCATGGTTTAAATTTCTGCGGCTCTGACTGTTTCTCCTTCCATTGACAAGACAAGGAGTGTTGCCTCTATATAATATGAAACAAATGGTGAAAATGCATTTCCGAAGATTTACATTTGTCTTTCTCTTTGCAGAAGATGATGTTGTGATGGGTGTTTCAACTGCCGCAGTACTATGCAGGGAGGTTGTAGACAGTGGAAGCAGGTTGTTGCAGGGGTTGTCCTGGTCACTAGAGGGGTGTGCAATGAGGTCACACACAGGAAGAGTGCGAAGGGAGCAACAGAAGTGCATTTTAAAGATGGGGTCTTGGAATGCTGCGGTTGTAATTTGGAATAGGTGAGTATAAGGTGGAGCTTTCTCTTTACATATTAGAGGGTTTACTTTTGTCCTTCTCTTTGTAGATGGTGGTGTGCCAAGTACCAGTTGTGGCGATGCACAGTGAATTTGCAGATGATGGAAGCAGTGACGAGCGAGGAGGTCACACATGGGCAGCACAAGTGGGCAACAGTTACTGACAATAGTAAGTGGATTTCAAGTTGTTGACTTTTGATAAAGGATTTACACTGCTAGTTGGAGAAGGACAGGCATTTGAGTTTGTGATCTCAGGTTTAATTGGTTGTACAATTTGTTCTATTAACCATTCAGTATGTTAGATTAACATTGAAAGGTGTCCCTGCTTTTGAGATTTGCATTCAATAGTGAAAGGAAGCAACAGCCATTGGCCATAAGTAGGAGTTTGGGTTCTTGCAGTGGGTTTGATGGAGTTACAGGTAATGCATTTATTAAGGCACGTCAGTGTGGACAGGGTTCAGGTAGGTGTATTGGAGTCACAGCTCTTAGTATCTTAGGAAGTTATTAGGCTACTGGTGCTGGGATGGTTACAAGCTACACAAGTTCGTCTCTTTTCTGCGTATAGCACTTATCACTCTTGTCCAAGGGGATATGAGTCATAGTTAAAAAAAAGGGGGGGGGGCTGGTGCCATACTTTGGTGCAGTTTGGCAAACACTTGATGGGGTGGCAGGGGTCCTTGTCAGTGCCTCCATGTTAAGTAATTATCAGTATGTGTGCATATAGAATTTATTGTTTTCTCTTTCTTTGCAGATTGCGAAGTGCAGAAGGCATCATGCGGTGGCTTGAAAAGGGGATTTGAAAGTTGATGTTTTGATAGGATGGATATTCTTGCCACTGGAATGGGGCACAAGGAGAATCTGAGTAATCACCTTAGTAAGGCATGTTAGAGCTCTGTGTTTAATTAGTGGGAGCTGATTATTGCGTTGGTATAGCGGGCAAGTAAGGAAGAGGTAGGTAAGGGGGTCAAAGGAAAAATGGTTGGATGGTTTATGGGGAGTGTGGGGATCCCATGGGATGAGTAGAGTCACGGCATACATAGGAGCACAGGAACTTATTAGGCTACAGCCCTACAGGCTCCTGCAAGCTAGTGAAGTTCAATCCTTGCTTTCTTGGACCCTTGGGGTGGTTGTATTCACTCATCCAGTTGTTTGAACTGTATGTGGGGGAAGAGCCAATGAGGTGTTTGACTGGGTGCTGGAGCTTGTTCCTGATGGGTGGTATCTTAGGGGTGACAAATTTGTCTTGAGTAGGTAGTGTTAATGTTACATACCAAGTTAAGGTTTTACAGAATACCACAAGGATCATTTCACTTGGGGTTTAGGTGAATTTTGTAGATAGGGTTTTAGGAAGGATGGTAGGTAGGTGGCTGTGTTGGGATAGTTTTAGAAACTGGGTGCATTGTTACAGGGGAGTTAGAAGGTTTAAAGGAAGCTTGGTTGCAGGATAAGGCAGCTGTAAGATGGGTCTTAATTACCTACTAGTGGTATGGATAACATAAGGAAAGAGCTTTCGAGGGGAAAGGCCAGGGACAAATGGGTTAAGAATGGTTTGGAAATGAGTGAATTGGGGTGTTTATGGCTGGGCATGTAGAGTACTTCATTGCTGAACATAGGCGAGTTTTCAGGAACTAGGTCAAGGAGTTCTGGTTTTCTGCCATTTACAGTTCACAGGGTCCTGCATGTGAGACTTAATACTAGTTGTTTGACTGGGTGTCGATTTGAGTTCAAGGGGTTATAGTTTGTGGTTTTTGTTGTGGTTATAGGTTGTCAGTCTGTTCAGGTTGAGACATGATTTCAGCTTTCACGGAAGTGGGCTAAAAGGGTATCTGTTCTCTTGGTGTGGATGTTTCGGTGGTAAAGTGGGGTCACAGTACTCCTACTTTAGTTTCATTAGGGTGTGTTTAAGTGATGGTATAGCAAGATGGGATTATGATGGGATTCCAAGGTGATTTACAGATGATGGGCACACTGAATGATGTTTGGCTTGACCCTCCCCTTTATGGGAAGTAGTGGGTCGAACAATTTTGGGTAGAAGGGAGGGGGAACAGCCTGGTCAGGCTGGTTGGCGGAGAAGAGGGATAGGCTTGCCCTCTTTTGTTCCCCCTCTGGTGTCTGGATGTTCATTTCAAGGATCTGGGGAAAGGAAAATGAGCAGCTGGAGGAAGCTTGCTGAATAGATAAGCAAGCTGAGGTAAGGATGCTGCTTATTTAGTGGAAGGTAATTCAATGAATGGTGTATGAAGTGAGATGGGATGCAGCTTTATAAGTAAAGTAAGTGAGTACAGGTATGGGCGCTGCTTACTGGGCAGGGTGAGTAGGTACGCTGCCCTGATTAGCATTACAAGGATGTTATGATGTGTTTAGAATCAATTATATTATGAATAGCTATAATTAATGAATTTGGTGAACAAAGCTATGTTATGGAAATTTAATAAAGGTCATCAAATGTCATTTGGTGTGATGTATTTATTGAAGAGGACCAGGGCAAATGACGTTTGGCAACAAACAATGTTGTCCTGGGACATCTTCATGGGGGGGTTAGGCTGATATTAGGGGAGTTAAGTGGGTTGGGGAGGTGAAAGGGTTAAGTGGAGGTAGGGATGGTAGGGTGGAAATGAGATTATTTATTATTATTTTATTTTACATTTGTTGACTGGGCTAGTCTAACTGGATATATGTCCATTTTCAGTAGAGGCCCGGGGAGATAAGCTCCAAGACAGATACATGAAAAACTTAGCAAACAAAAAAATGACTAAATAGCAGCATTCATTATATACAATGCATATTCCAGGTTACAACAGAAAATTCTGTGAGGACAAAAAAGAAGTACTTATCGTGCAAGAATGCATATACAATACAACATACAGGTATAATACATAAAAAGAAGAAATAAAGTCAAAAGAGAAGACAGGTTAATTATATTAAAGTAAATAAATTCTTCAGTAGAAAGTATTTACAGAGGTTGGACACAGTGTAGTTTTGGAGGGAGTCTGTATTTATAGTCAAAAAGGAATATATAAGGGTGGGGAGGGGCTTAAGTGGTTTAGTCTAGTGTAGCTGGGTTAAGCAATCACATTTTGGCATGAACTTGCTACCCACCCACCCTCCCTCTTTTTGTTGGTGGGTTGGGGGGATTAGGATTATTTATCAGTGGGGGTAGGTGGAGAAGAGGGATAGGCTTGCCCTCTTCTATTCTCCCCCTCTGGTGTCTGGATGTTCATTTCAAGGATCTGGGGAAAGGAAAATGAGTAGCTGGAGGAAGCTTGCTGAATAGATAAGCAAGCTGATGTAAGGATGCTGCTTATCTGGTGGAAGGTAATTCACTGAATGGTGTATGAAGTGAGATGGGACGCTGCTTCATAAGCAAAGTAAGCAAGCAGTGGTATGGACCCTACTTGTTGGGCAGGGTGAGTAGGTATGCTGCCCTGATTAACATTACAAGGATGGTGCTTCATAAGTAAAGTAAGCGAGCAGAGGTATGGATGCTGCTTACTGGGCAGGGTGAGTAGGTATGCTGCCCTGATTAGCATTACAAGGATGTTATGATGTGTTTAGAATAAATTATATTATGAATTGTTGTAATTAATGAATTTGGTGAACAATGTTATGGAAATTTAATAAAGGTCGTCAAATGTCATTTGGTGTGATGTGTTTATTGAAGGGGACCAGGACAACTTAGATTCCAACTCCTTCCCGTCCTTTCTGTAAGGATTCACAAGATGATGTTGGCTCTGTTTAGATTTGTTGTCAGACAAATAAAAACAAAACAAAAACATTTTTTAAACAGCAATAACAATTCCTGTTCTAACATTTTTTATCCACAGTAGCTGCTGTCACAGAAGAATGATGTTTAATATAGTAAATGCTTCATATCTCCTACTTTTTTAAGCATAACTTTAACTCTTGCAGTACTTGTAATCCAAATATCAGAGCCTGACCCTGTAAAACCTCTGTAAACTCTTGCATGCCTGATAGCCTTATCATGCTCGTACAAGCAGTTCTGGCATTTAATTAAGCTTTTGCTGGCTGACCGACAACCACTCAGGCTGTGTGCTAATGAATCTCAGACAACACGCAAAAAATGAGGAGGCACAGTTTTTGAAGTTCAGAAATGTGATGGGGATCACAGCAAAAGATACAAGACAAAATCAGGAACATTTTGCAAAAGTCAGAGACAGATGAGTGGTATGTCTTTCTGAAAAATAAGTGCCTTTTTATCATTCTGAAAAAGTTAAATTTTTATTGAAACAAATGCCTCTCAGCTGTCTGTAAATGTCCCTGATTTTGACTTTTTTTTCATGGTTTCCCTGCAGCATACAGACAGACTATCACAAACTAATGGAAGAACACTAAAGTCTTTTTTTTCACAATGACAATTTAGAAAAACAAAGACTTTTTTCCTTAATTAATGTATTTGTATAATAGCAAAAATCCACTCTTGAGTCAGGATAACACAGAATTTACCCACAGTTAGCTTTGCTTAATCACTCTGGCTTCGACCTCAATGATAATCCACATTAACCATGGGTAAATCTTGTGTTACCCACACCCAGTTGCAGATTATTACTAAAAACATACATCACTATGGAAGAGTCTACAGCAAACAGAATTCAGACGCTGTGTGGCAAAGCTATCAGTGTAACTAAGGGAGTTGAGGCCTATGACTCTAGTTCTCTCTGTCTGAGTGATATGTTTTAATAGTGCTCTTTCTAGGGCTACTTTTGTGAGACCCCACCCAAGCCATGTATAATTTGTCACCTGATCAGGGAAACAGAATGAAAAAGTTATGTTGAATCACTTAACAAATTGTGACTATTACAGTAAACTCTCCCTCCCTTGAGTAGGTGTCACTAGTAGAGAAGCAGCTGTCAAGCCTTCACCTTGAGTAATAATATCTCAAAACCACTTGCTTCTTCATATTCTTTGGTGTGGCTTCAGTATCTCTGATTCATCCTTAGACCAGAGTTACTGGCACTAAGATGAAAATCCAAGATCTGTGTCAAACATCTGGCCTCATCTCATCTTTCTTTACCACTTCCACCAGAAGGTTTACTTGTTATAACCCTTCATGCATCCTGCATTGCCTGTCAAGTGGTGGTGTCGCCTACATTTCCTTCTTCTCATGACAGAGATTCAAATTTCTGTTTTTCTTCATTGCATAGTAAGCTCATATTTTTATTATAAGTTCCTACCACCCTTTTTCTAACTTGTTACTATGCTTCCAGCAATTTGTAGCATTTCTTTTTATTACTCAGGATTTCTGTGCTGACTACTATTCCTACCACTTGTCTGTAAAACACAGAAAGCATACTATTGCCTCATTATATGCCACTGGAATGTACATATTTGCACCTTCCTTGTTAGAGGAAACTAGACCTAGAATATTACTTTTCTTGTTAGAAATATCCCCATTTGCTTCTTCACCATTTCTAGAAGCATTTTGCTGAGAGGAGTCACATTCCACTTCAGGGCAGGTAGGTTGTGGTCTACAGATCTTGTCCTCTTTGTTTATTCCTTATCTATGCCTTAAATTGTGTTTAACTGAATTTTCTTTACTGCATCACATGGCCAATATACATAAGCCACCCAAAATATCTCGCCTGCCTCCACATCCAGACTTACTGCAATGGCACTAGCTCTAAGGATTTAAACTTTGCTTGCAACTTAAATTGGACATGTTGGTGGTACAGGTATACATATCAGAGAATTCCTGTTCTCTGAAACAGATTTCCCATCCATATGAAGCAGAGCCTTATCTTGGCCATATAAAGCGTAAGCTGGACCCCTGGATGGGAAATCATAACTCACTCCTAATTTGACACCCATGTCTCTGATGGACAGGGTCAGCCATTAAATCATGATCTAATTAACATACAACCCTTAAAATAACTTCTAAGGTGCAATTACTTGTGTGGTATATTTGGGTTGCATGGCTAGGCTTATAAAGGCCCCAGCTGCTATTAGACTTGTATAGACCTATAAACCTATGGCCATCACACAATTCCTCCACATTATCTGCCTGCTACACTGCATACCTATCTTCTGTGAAGCCCCTATCAAGTTTGGCCTTCTATTCCTCTATAGCTGGAATCCAGATAGTACCATGTTGATACACATTCATCTGTTTACTTCATTTTGCTTAGCAAACAGGTAGTATTGCTTGTGTAGATCTTCAGGAGTGGAGACATTGAAAGTTATTTTTGCTAACAAGATAGAAATCTGGATAACACACCCAGGGAATACTCTTGTGCTGTTTATAAGTTGGTAGCATGAGACCTTTAACGTTCCAATGTATTACCATTCCAATGTAGATAAGGCAAATGGGACTTTGGATTAATTTCTTGTCTAACAAACACCCTTCCTGTATCTGTCTCCTCTAACCATGGTTTATATGAAATGCAAGCATGAGCAGTTTGAGAAGCAGGCTCCAGTGTATAGCCTGTGATCATCCTGTATAATTCCACATCCTCATATTGAGGTTTACAAGGCTGCATAGAATAACGTTTTAAGACTGCCAGTTACTTTTTGATCATATGACGCTTAATTTAATTCTCTCAATTTCCACTTACAAGCCATGTGGTAATGAGCAATGTACTTAATCAGAATATGAAAAGAGGGATATACTTCACAGGCATGCATGTTATCAAGGAAAGAAAAAAACATCCACTATGCATATTCAGTGACTCAGTTCATCACTCATATAATGCTTTCAATACATTGTTCATTTGTGATAATAGTAATACCTTTTAGGAGCCCACTGAGCCCCCTCCAGCCTTTCTGGAAAATTCTGCTACCTCTTTTGTAAACTTCCACTGTCTGTTATGATATAATTTGCCTCCTATGTATAATAATTATCAGAGGCTACTATAATAAGGCCACAAGTACAGCATGAATGGTCAGCCCCAGCATAATATCTACTTGCACCAAACACTTCTTCACTGTACTACTGCTCACCTAATCTTTCTTTTAATGGCATCAGCAAAGGTTTCCTGCATAATTCCAAATACTGATTTTTTTTGGATCACCATTCATCGAAAATTACATACAGAAAACAATGAGCCACAATCCCTTAAAATACACAAAATGTCTCTTTTTGCAGGAGAACAAACCTCCCACCCCACCCCCTCAAAATTATATATACCAATTCCACAGTTGCACCACAGTGAAAAAAGGGGGAACCCCAAAAAGCATAATGCCAGTTTGCATATCACAGTACATTTGTGATGAAACTTACATGATTTGCCAGAAAACTGAAATTTTATGAGAAACAGACCAAAAATATGAAGCAAAGATCTGGACATTTGAGAGGTATGACTGCATGCCTTCCCTGTATTTCTGTGGGTCATCAATGGGTACTCCAGTTTCTTCAGCAATTCCAAAATCTTGCAGTAGCTGGACTGGTGACATTAAATTGTCCATGGATGTGTATATGGTATCTGCCTGATACCAAAGAAATGCCTGGCCACCTAGTACCATTCCCAATTCTCTACAAAATTCCGTGGGTAGGGGCAGCTGTTCATGGGATGCTACAGGAGTCAGGTGCAGCTCAACAGCAGTCAACATATAAGCAGTAATTGTGAATTTTCTTGAATTATTTAATATAGATACCAGTGCACAATAAGGGTAAATTCTGTTACTTTGCAACCATTTATCCTCCCTCTGAACATTACCGTGAAATGTGCTGCACTATTTTAAGGACATTTCTTTATGTAGTTACATGTATTTAACTGCTGACCTTTGATACTAGCACACGTATAATGTGAAAACCTCACTGTTGTCTCTTTTAATATTCTCTTAGTTGGAAATGTTTTTTCCTGTTAAAGGTTTGAAGTGTTTCAAACATTTCCTGGACTTGAACTGTATTGAAATATAATGCCTTGCCCTGCCACCCCTGAAGGGAAATAATCAAACTTTTTTACAGCAACACTATCATTAACAAAAATAGAGTTCAGCATGCCTTACTTCTTCTTGATTTCATTGAATGACTTGTAAAGCGTCTCATCATTCCATTCATAAGTGGTGATTTCATTATTTCCATTTATGACAGCAAAAGCATAGATCAGATGGGTGCAGAGGTAGGGGTCCACATTTTTAGGGAAATATTTGGCTGGGTCTGGCCTGTACTGAGCCCAGTTTGTAAAGTAGCACACTAGCTTGTAGGCCGAGCCTAAAGTAAAAAAAAAAAAAAGAAAAATGTTGGCTCATTGGTTGTATATGCATTTGTTAGAATTCAATGATATTACAGACTTAGGGGTCACAGCAGTTCTGTTTGACTATCATATTTTAATGAAATGCATCAATTAACAGATAGATTAACTAATGATTTATACTGTATGAATAGCTGAGAAGCAAAAGTATTTGCAAGAGCTCTGTAAAGTGTACCCAGAAGGTAACCTTATCACAAAAGCATCTAAAAGTAGGAGAGGCACCTTGCTGAGCTTTGCTGCTGTTACAAATTCCTTCATTTCTTATAGCAGTCTCAGAGTAATATTTACCTTTTTGTTTCAGTTTATTAAAAAAATGCCATTATGTCTGTTAAAAATGATGCCTTGCTTCTGACACTCTGCATAGAAATAAAGCAATGCGTGCAGGATGCCTGTGTGTGGTTTGCTCATATACTGTATTACAAAGCACGTATAATGAATATAAGAAAAAGACAAGCACTTACCTGTCTGGCAATACAGCAGAAGGGCCAGACCTATAGATTAGAGAGAAAATTTTGAAAAAAAAAATTGAGAAATAAAAGAATTTTTAAAAATATATTGAAAAACACTGGTAGTGATTGTCAGTTTTCCAGAAGTAGAACACAATGTATACATTCAGCCTGAGAATTCCCATTTTAGTATTCTTCAGAGCGGTGTAATCCTTTCTGTGATAAAACTTTTCTGTACATGCTGGACATATTCATAAAATGGGATTAGACATCTATAGTATTCATTAGGAAAACATATTACCTTTCAGTGTGTCACCTTCTGATGCACAGTATATAAACTATCAGAAACAGTAGTACAGATACTAATGTATCGGATTTCATATACTCTTCCACAGCACAACAAATCACCAGAGGAAGTAACCATACCTGTGTTTTACTCTGGCTGTCAGATTAGTTTCCAGTCAAGACACATTGGAAATGCAGCCATCATTATCAAAATTCATTATGGAAGGAAGTTACTGCTCTTGAATGAGGGTCAGGATGTGCCCCATTACATATAGTCTCACAGCTGTATCCAACATATTTTAGTACCCTGAAGGTTATTTCAAGATGCAAACAAGGGTATGGATTGAGAAGCATTTACAGGCTGCCTCTGTCCAATAAAGACAGAGTTGCAAGACCAGGAGTGAATTTCTGATTTCAAAGATCTAAAACAGCTCAAAAAGGAGATCACCGTGGTATAAAACAAGCTAGTTTAAACTGATTTTTCCATCTAATGATAATAAGCCTGACTTAGTTTTAATAAAAATAAGTACATTTGCACTTTGCATGTAAATGCCTTTCAAAAAGCCTATGAAAATGAAATATATGATATATATATATATATATATATATATATATATATATATATATATAAAGAAGAACACATTCTCTTTAAAGTTTAATAACTTGGCATCTAGCAAAAGGAAGGCCTTAAAACCTTAAAAATCTATTATGTAATGAAAATAAAATATTTAAGTCAGCTGATAAAGGTGGTGCTATTGTTATGATTGACAAAGATTAATATTTAACTTCTGCATACAATCATTTGGTGAAGAATTATACTTGTAAGCGGTTACAATGAAAATAAGTTGACTAAATAATCTGTAATATAAATTAACAGGTTTAAACTATGCACTAAAATGGTAATCTTACATTGGAACTTCTGCATTTTTTTAATGTGGCACTTCATGTAATTCCATTTCCTATGATTTACCCATAATTCATAAAGATGTCATTAATTCTCCCACTTAGACCAATAGTCTAAGCCAAAGGCTGGATTACAGAGTAATAGCTATGTATTTAGACTCTAAATTAAAACTAACTTTATGTCATATGCGTAGTTATATAAACAACATTGCTGGCTTTTTAAAGAAAGCTTTATCTTTGGTTTTCTAAAAATAATATTAGTTCTTATAAATTTATAAATCATAATATTGACTCCTTATTTACTGTTCAAATGATTACAGAGTAGAAGCAAAGAGAAAACATCAGTCAAAATATACATCACGTCCCACTATGGAAATTTCAAGTATTTTTTAACTGTTTATGATAATACTTTAGAATAATATCTTCCTCTTTCAGAACTTATACTATCGGCAACTTAAAGGTGTAGCATTGGGCACACCCATCACAAATACCTATGCAAATTTACTGTTTTCCATGTAGGAAGACAAACTTGTCTTTAATATGGAAAATCATAAACTCAAGCATAGGATTTCATGTCATCTGTCAGAAATCCGCTCTGGTTGTAAAAATAATGAACTAGCCAAACACCTTTCTCTTCATAAAAGACACACAGGTTTTAAGTTCCAGATCCTGGATCGTATAGACATGGGTGATCTTGAAAGAGACATCCCGAATATTCTGGAGAAACATGAACTCTTGTGGCAATTAAAGCTGAACTCTTTTAGGAAGCCTGGACTAAACTACTACTGTTCAAGTAAAAGTGCACTGTAACTTAGAAAATTGCCACATTGTTTGCATGACTAATTGTATTTTGTTTTATTCTACAAATTGGTTTTAAATACCATTTTAAATCAGTTGAAATTTAAGTGTATATTTTGTTTCCATCATCATACATACATTTTTTCTTATTTTTATTTTTTCTGGTTCTTTTTTCCACTTTATTCAAAATGATGTGTAATAACAATACTAACTAATTATACAATTATATAGGTTTTTAGGGTTCTTGTACACAGACCTGAAGAAGTCTAGAAGGACGAAAGTGATCTTTGTTAACAATTCTTCTTCTTCTTTCGGCTTTTTCCCGGTTAGGGGTCGCCACAGCGGATCACCTCGTCCGCACATTGAGTGGCAGTGGAGTTTTACGGTGTCGAGTTGCCAGCCCGGCACCCAACCTTCCACAGAAGGCACACACACACGCACACCTAGGGCCAATTTAAAGTGTCCAATCCACCTGCAGCATGTCTTTGGGATGTGGGAGGAAACCGGAGCACCCGGAGGAAACCCACGCGACCACAGGGAGGACATGCAGACTCCGCACAGAAGGCACCCCAGCCGAGGATCGAACCGGAGAACCCCTTGCTGTGAGGTGGCAATGCTAACCACTGCACCACCGTGGCCACCCTGATCTTTGTTAACAATAGGTTATGAAAATAGAAATTGATTTTTACATGCAAAATGTATATGTATATATTTATATATATTTTTTGATTGCCAAATGAACTAAGGTTGATATATTTCCAGCCATGTAGTATATTGTCTTGGATAAAATCACAGACTTAATAATATACTTAATACTTTGGTTAAATAAGAGGTACCACATCATTATAAATTTTATTTAAAGTACATAAGGGTTATATATTATTATGACAGCTACTAGGAAGGGCAGGACCAGCTCGAATGTCACACTGATGGGGGAAGGGATATGAATTTAACATATGTACCAATAACACTTTGTTTTACAGCACAATAAACCACTCCCATGCCTGATAAAAAGTATGCATATATTTAGAAAGCTTGTGAGGAAATTATTACTCTATTTTTGTTTTACTTGGATCGCTTGTCTGTGTACTTAATAAAG
The DNA here is from genome assembly GCF_019279795.1 of Protopterus annectens. NCBI lineage: Eukaryota > Metazoa > Chordata > Ceratodontiformes > Protopteridae > Protopterus > Protopterus annectens. The sequence continues at coordinate 1,293,780,135 of NC_056733.1, read as the reverse complement.
GATTTTTGAATGGAAACAGACTGCCTGCCTTACTTGGATTACTTTCGAATACTTAGTAATGCTGTACAATTATATATTTTCTATTATTGCTTTTTGTTTTGTTTTGACTTAAGACAAGTTTACGTTCGCTACTTCTACTACTATTGTCTGGTCTGATTAATATACAGTGATTAACTAGAAATAAATGGACTGAAAATCTTCTACACAGAGAAGTTTCTTACACTGTTTTGTTTTTGGACCCACTATGCTTTAGTGGGTTGTTTTGAGACTTTGGGGATACCACGGAGATTACTTGTTTTTTGTTTTAATATGGAAAATCCATACAGGAATGCTTTATTGCTTTATAGGAGATTTGTGGATGATATTTTTCTGTTATGGGATGGAACAGATCAAGTTTTTTATGAATTTTTGGGACATTTAACATATACAACTAATTTTTTGAATTTTAGTAGAAATGTGTCCATGAAGAATATTTATTTTTTTTTTGGACATATTAATTATCAGGGAAGAAAACAGTGAAATGGCAACATCAGTGCATAAGAAATCTATCAAAATAATTTATATCTACACAAATCAATTATGCATCTACCTTTTTATTTTAGAATGCAATGAAAAGCCAGATGTCTAGATGTTATAGATTAAACACTAAGATTGAATCCTTCAAGGAGCAAATTGATAACACTGGTCTAGATGTTGAAGCAAGGGGTTATAATATTCATAATATAAATAGCATGAAAGAATTTGCCACTCAACAATGTGGTAGTGTTGCTAAACCAATTTTTAATATTTCTGATGGCACAAATAATTTTATGCTTCAGAAGAATCAAAATGAGAATAATTCTGTGAGGGGCATAAGGGTATTAATAGGGTAAGCTGACAAACACAAGCTATTGAGAATATAATAAAAATAATTGGCATATTTTAAAACAAATTATAGATGTTACTAGGGAGAAATTAGCTGACAACCCTAAATTTACTTATAGAAGGGTTAAGATTTTAAAACAGACACTATGATATAAAGAGAATAATCCTAAACAACATACTCAAAATATAAAAGGGAATGGCACAAGACCATGCTGTAATTACCACTTCTGTCAATATACTTCTAGAAATGACTCTTATATGCATCCAAATACATTAAATGTCTATTATTTACAAACCCCTATTAATTGTAAGAGGGAAAATATAGTGTATATTGATATATGCCTTATATATTAGTAAATGTAATAGGAAATTAAAAGAACATATTGACAAACATTTGTCTGATACCACTAATGCCCTAGATAAACATTTCCTTGATAAAGCAGACAATCATTTTTTTTTAGATTTTTCAGAGCTTGAGGTAATAAATAATAGTATAAGAGATGATGATATATCCGCTAAGATGGAAAATGATGAATACAAATGGATTTCAGTATTTAGAGCTGATCTATCCCCAGGGTTAAATGGTGGCTGTAGTATGAAGACTTTACTAAAGATGTGTAGTTGACTTTTCATTTTAATTTTTGAATGATGTGATTTGATCATGTGATCTAGAGAGGTTATTTAAACATTTGTTACTGCATTTTCTGGTTTTATCTAACTTGAAAAAGCATTATGTGTGAAAGCCTGTAAGCTTGTGATGCTTTAACTTGATACTATTTAAGACCATGTTTTCCTTTCTGAGCTACTTTTGATCTTTAATATTTTGTTTGTTTAGCTGGTCTTGGGGAGTTTACCTGCTTGAGCTACCCTATTCTGGAATTTGTGAATTTCTGATTTCCCATTGCACTGGTCCAGGTTACAACTGAATATTTCTAGGGATGAAGCATGCTTCACCTGGATAAGAAGCCTGTTCTAGAGAAGGGGTATTCTCAGACATATTCCTCACAGAATTATTCTATGCCTTGTATGCCAGGCAGAAATTCCCCCTCAACAGTCTGTAGGAGACAGAATAAATGGATATGACTTTAAGGCAATCTGCATAGGGCACATTGTTTATACCCTGCATATTTTTTTTGTTTGTGAGGAACCTTTGAGGATTTTCCTGTTGTTGCATGTGCTTGGTCAGGTACATACTAAAGGGGAGGTGGTACTTACTGATGGTCTAGTGAGGGCTGAATACAATGGAACAATGACTTCCTTGGTCCTAGATACTATACCCCTGCTTATAAGTTGAGCAAAATAGAATGATCTCCTTGCTACCTTAGACACAATGGTCGAAAGCCACACTACTGTCTACATACACCCCCAAATCCCTGACTTCTGGGTCTGTACTTAGGAGTGTGATATCAATGAGGTAATTTCCTGGGGTAGCTGACTTCTCAAAGGGTGCTATTAAGCATTTTTTGGCATTGAGTTTTAACCTATGATTCTGGCACCAGTTATTTGTTCATGTTAGTCCTGCTTGGAGGATGTTAGTGGCTGAGGGAATTCTATGACTGCACCCTGTTTACAATCATTGGGAAACTTGGCCAGCCAGAGGGCCTTGATGTTGACTTTTGAGAAGTAGATGCCAAAAAGAAGCAGAGGCAGCACAGAGACCAGAGGTGTCTGCTACTGACCAGCCTCTTTGTGCAGACAGATTCCCCTATCCTAACTTCTTGGCTCCACTCTAAGAGGCAGCTGGCCATCTAGCATGTAGTACAGGGCTTTATGCCTAATTCTGTGAGTATTTGTTTATTTGTTTGTTTACTTATTTTTGTTTATTTATTAAGGTAGTATACTGATCAACACTGACCAATTTCAGGCACAGCCCGCATGAAATACAAAACAATTCACAAACAAAAATACAGAAAGGTAAGCAATAACAGAGTAGTTCAGACTAGTTGCCTAGAAAAATGTATATATATATATATATATATATATATATATATATATATATATATATATATATATGTGTGTGTGTGTGTGTGTGTGTGTAGGTCACCTTCAAAACATCTAAAACCCATAACATTTAATTTCATAACAGTGAGACCAGAACATCTAAAACCCATAACATTGAATTTCATAATATCTAATAGTACAAATCACATGAAAATAAAATCCCCTCCAGATATAACAACATATAATGACACCAAACTACCAAACACACTTTTTACTATGTTTCTGCAGGGGGTCTTGATACAGTGGGGTTAGGAAATTAACTTTTTCCCACTGTAGTGTGATCTTGGAGTTGGTATATTTAATTTACTGGTGGTGTGGGGGAAGAGCCCCCCCACATGGGGGGGTGCAGGGGGACTTGCCCCCTGCATAAACATAGTAAAAGGTGTGTTTGGTAGTTTGGTGTAGATTTGATCTGCGACACTCCCCCATCCCATCTCTTTACCACATTCTACCTAATAAACTCTTCTGCACTTGCTTTTAGTCCTTTTTAATTTAATTGCATTTTTTTAAACTGTGTTTGGTCTAATATTGTTGCATACTCAAGTGTGCTAGCTTGCACTGCATGTGAATTGTTTTTTACTACTGTTTTTGCTACTTTTCTGTAAAAAAAAAAAAAAACTGTAAGCCTGTTTCCTACCTTTCCTGTAACTAATGTTCCAGATACAGATTTGCTGATCCAGGACTGTATGTAAGCTTCTGAGTCCCCCAAGCCTTTTTATGTTGGAGGGAAGCCTTCTAGCTTATCAGTGGGAGTGGTAAGCACTAGGTAACCTGTCTACCATGTAAGTAGTGGTTCTGGCCCAGAATTTGTAGTTATTGGCCGTTTGGGCAATCTCTTCCATCTCTCTCAACTTTCTGATTTGAAAGCCTGTATTTGCACTTGTTTCTGTCCTGTAACTCATCTAGTGCAGATACAGATTCTTAGTTTTAGCACTTAAATTTGCTTGTTCATGCTCAGCACTTGTTCAGAACATGTAAGCACTAAATAAGCTACTAATTACTATAGCACTCTGTCTTCCTCATTACCTAGAGGAAAGCAGTTTTTGTACTTACTTTTCTCACTTGCTTAGAGAAAAACAGCTCTTGTACTCACTTTCCTCACTTATCTAGAGGAAAAACCCTGCAACTCTCTTTTTACGCGGTCTTGCACTATTATTCTCCAAATTTCCTAGACAGCACTATTATAATATAGCATAAGACCCTCGATCGTCCGCAGGACTTAAGTTCAATTTACTCTTCAAAGCATGTCCAGAGGTCAGCTTCAGGTGTACTCTCCAGTTCATCTGGTGGAATTGGGCATCCTAAGGCAATGTCACAACTGCCTCATGTATACAGACAACCTTCTCCTCTTACCTCTAGATGCAAACACTTGTGAGAGATGCAAATACACAGCCAGACTGGAGGCTAAGCGCTCTCAACCCATGACTGTAACAGACAGTCAAGAGGATAAGGGACACACTTCCATCACACCACCTGTCACACATGAATCTACAAAACAAGCACCGGCAAAACATATGCATAAATACACAAAAACATATTCGGAGGCACTAGGTACCAATCTGAAAAAGAAACAGTGCCCCCCAAAGCAGACAAGCAAGCAACCTGCACCCCCAAACACAAGCCAGAAAACACATAATTCACCTCAGCAGTGTGCCTCACAACAGCCCTTAAGGCAAAACACCATACCTAACACGCTAGTAATAGGAGACTCTATAGTAAGGCACATGGATGTTCCACTCACCAGGCTGAACAAGGAGAAGGTTACTGTCAGCTGCCTGTCGGGTGCTCGGATCTGCCACATAACACAGGCACTTAGGTCACTCCAGAACAAGTACAAGTATGATGCTGTCATTGTACATGTTGGTGTGAATGATCTAAGACATACCTCCCTGGACTACATGAAAAGAGACATTAAGGAGCTCTCTGATCATGTAGCCCAATCTGGTATGACCCTGACCTTGAGTAGCATACTACCTTCACCTAGAATGACACCACAATACAAAGACAAAATTATCAATTTCAACAATTGGCTAAGCTTCTGGTGTCATTCTAAGGGGATCCAGTGTCTGTCTGCCTGGGATGACATGATAGACAAGCCTCACTGTTTTGCCAGAGATGGGCTGCACCTGTCACCCCTAGGTTTTCGAATACTGGCCAAGGCTCTTGCCGTCCCCATAGTGCCTTTTTTAGGCAAGGCTCAAAGGACAAACCAACCACCATAACCAGCACAGGTAACTAAAAACTAAGGGTAATGCTACTCAACGCCAGAAGTCTCAACCTCAAAATGCACACACTCGAGGCTCTCCTCAGCATAGAGAAAATCGATGTTTGTACAGTGACGGAAACCTGGTTCAAGGCTCAAGAGAGCACCCCAGCACTGCCAGGTTGCAATTCATATCATACCTTCTGGCCTCAGTTACCGGATCGCAGTACAAAGGGCAGAGGTGTATCCATATTCATCAAGGATACCCAAATCTCCAGGTTAGTAGCACCGCATGATGCCCCAGAGATCATCCATGCACAACTATCAGCAGGCAAAACCACATTTCAAGTCGTAGCCAGTTATAGATCACCCACCATGTCCCAAGATGCTCACTCTGCATTCCTTGAGACATTAGAAAATATAAAGGTCCTATCCAACACGATAATCTTGGGTGATTTCAACTACCTTGGTATAGACTGGGTGAACTACCAATGTTCCAACTTCTATGCTCAGCAATTCATAGAATTTATAAATTCAAATGACCTTGAACAACTAGTATGTTCCCCCACTAGAGGGGACAACATATTGGATTTAATCATCACAAATATGGGTGCCCATTGTACCACACCCATTATCACTCCCTCCTTGGTCAGATCTGACCACAAACTGATAACCCTGGACATCCTCACCCCTCCACCTCCCCTAGTCAAAGAAACCATAGTCAAAATCCTTTCCAAAGCAAACTTCAAACTACTTGCATCCGAAGTGGAAAGCTTCACTATTCCCTTGCAGAAGGATAATGATATCCAGGATGCGGAATCCTACACCAAGGCACTCTATATGCATCTTCAGGATTGCATGGACCGTGCTATCCCAAATAAAACCAAGACTCCTTCCTCAAGCAAGAAGAAGCCAGTCTGGTGGACCCAGGCCATAAGCAAATTTTACAATAAAAGGAGGAGACTTATACAAAAAAAGGCCAAATCTCAAGTAGAAAAATCATCCCTGATCAGCATTAGTAAGAAATTGAGGGCCATCATCAAGTCAACTAAAGCTAATTTTGAAAAGAAAGTTGCCAAGGATACCAAAGATGACCATAAGGCCTTTTATGACTATGTCAAAAACCTAAATGGCAATGCTCAGGTCTGTTCTGAGCTAGTACAAAATGGAACAAAATACACTGACCCTTCTGACATTGCCAACATCTTGGCTGATAGGTTCAGTGCAAATCCCCCCCCCCCCCACACCACCACCTACAGGGCCTATTACCATTCCAGGGGATTGTGTAAGTCCAATTATTACTGATACGTTGGTTAACAAGGCTCTATCTAAAGCTAAAAACACTGCCTCCATGGGAACAGATGGTGTCCCAGGCTGTGTCATACGCGAGCTCCAAAAGGAATTAACCCCGCATCTTAATACCCTGTTCAGTCTCAGCCTCTCCACAGGATATGTGCCCATAGAATGGTGCATGGCAACGGTGGTCCCACTACACAAGGGTGGGGCCACAACTGACCCTGGGAACTACTGACCAATAAGCCTGACCAGTCTGATCTGTAAGGCTATGGAGCGAAACATTATGGAACTCATAAATGGAGAGATTGGGAACCTCCAGTCGCTGGACCCACACAGTTCGGCTTCATCAGAGGCAGATCATGCCTCCAGAACCTGGTGGATTTCTTTCAGACAGTTACTCAGGCTATAGATAAGGGAAAGGAGGTACACACGGCTTACCTTGACCTTCCTAAAGCATTTGACACCATTCCCCATTCAGGTATTATTGATAAGCTCAGCAGCCTGGGCATAAACCCTTACATCATAAGATGGATCGCAAACTGGCTCTCAGACAGATCCCATAAAGTAAGAGTAGTGGGATCTATGTCCGAATCCAGACCAGTAATGAGTGGTGTGCCTCAGGGCTCTGTCCAGGGGCCCCGCCTGTTTGGCATATACTTTTCAAAAGTACAGGCAAGCACAGAAGGGCTGTGGCTGACTAAGTTTGCAGACGACTGCAAACTGGGTGCTATAATAGAGTCTTCTGCCGACATGGAGATCCTCCAGAAGGGCCTAAATGAGACTGATGCATGGTGTCAAAGCCATGGTCTCAAGCTAAATGCAAAAAAATGCGTAGTAATCCCCTTTGTAAAAAACAGAGTACCCGCAAACTACAACATAGGAGGTAATCCCCTGAAATCTGAAGAAGAAGAAATAAGGGATCTAGGGACCCAAGTAGATAGTCAGCTTTCCTTTGATAACCATGTTGCCAAAGTGGTTAGAAAATCCTTCTATGTGACCCATCTGATCACAAAAGGGTTTGCATCAAGATCTAAGGATGTAATGGTGCTCCTCTACTCTTCCCTCATCAGACCCATGATTGAGTACAATGCATCAATTGGAATGTACCTGGCTAGACATCTCCAGCAGCTGGAGAGACCACAGAGGTACCTAACCAAGAGGATTACTGGCCTCAAACAGTTGCCCTATGCAGCACGATTGAAAAAGCTAAGACTGTTCTCTGTTGCATACTGCTTTCTCAGAGGCGATCACTGTCTAACGTACAGAGCCATGTCCAACCCAGAATTGTTGAACATGCTCCATCTTAGCAAAACCAGATCTACTCGAGCTACGCGCTCTAGGGATATAAACCTCAACACAACAATGAATAGAACATGCTGGAGGGATAGATTCCCTTCGCAGAGACTTCCCTTACTATGGAACAGGGTCCTGATCTACATAAGACAGAGCCCCTCACTATTACTCTTCAAGAGGAACCTTGATGAGTGGATGGGTAACAGAAAGTTCACACCGGAGATCACACCAACAGCACTACTAGATAGGGGCCAAGGGTACTAGCTGCTAGTACAAGGGTCTAGGTAACTACTAAAGGGGCGGTGAATACCGCACAATCTGGCTGAGCTAATATATGCCTTCGGGCAGATAGCCCAGTACCAACCTATGAACCTATGAATCTATATGTAGAGGGGATGTAATTTTCTTGTGATTTGTAGTGTTAGATTTTATGAAATTCGATGTTATGGGTTTTAGATATTTTGAGTTTTAGATGTTCTGGTCTCAATGTTATGAAATTAGATGTTACGGGTTTTAAATGTTTCAAAGTAAACCCGTATATATATATATATATATATATATATATATATATATATATATATATATATATATATATATATATTACCGGGCTAGTCTAACTGGATACATGTCCATTTTCAGTAGAGGCCCGGGGAAAAGTGAACAAGCACAGTGCAATGTAAACTCAAGCAGCATGCAATGTACAATATATACATTAATTTCTAAATGAGTCAATCTTCAGTAAATCTTGAGAGAGCAGAAGAGACTTGGAAAAACATGGAGAGAGTGTGTTGGCAGGAACATCTGGGTTGGTTGAAGAAGTGCTTTTTGAGTTGCATTCTGAATCTGGAATAAGTGTTGATTTCCTTTAGGACAATGGGGAGAGCTTGCCAGAGAGTAGGTGCCTGAGAGGAGAAAGTATATGCAGTGCTCTGGAGTTTGGTTCTAGGGGTAATGAGAGGTTGGTATGGCTTGTGAGTAGTGTCTTGGGTTGTACAAGGAAGCATTTTCATGAAGTCTAGCTGCAAGGGGAGTAAATGTGGGGAAGTGGAGTAGTCTGTAGAGCTGGGATCCCAACAGTAGGTTAGATCTTTATTTTTTCTGTAGCCATTTGGCTTTTTCAAAGTCAAAGTATACTTTCTTGTCATTTATGACTACACAAGTGTAGCCTAAACAAAATTCCAAGTATGAACTCACCAGAGAGTACATAGGAAGCAAGGATAACAAGAACAACAGTCTAACATTTCAATTTAAAAAGATCTTCAATACAAGACCCACAGAATGATAGATAAACCAATAATAACAGCAAAAACACACAACCCTCCTATACAGTCATAAGAAGAATACTGTGCATAGCAGCATGACAGAGTAGGATTGCACATTAAGATTGTCCTCCTTTGTTCATCTGCATCAGACAAACAGCAGGCAATTGCACATGAATAAGAAAATATAATGTTACATCAAAGAATAAAATAAAAAGATATTGAACACTTTTCAGCTTAGCTACATACTGTGAATGATTACTGACTAAATAATCGGTGGCTGGTTTCAGAATTTATAAGTCTCAACACTGTTGGGTAGAAGCTGTTTAAGTATCTGGTGGTCTTGAAATGGATACTCTGATATCTCTTGCCTGAAGACAGTTTTGTAAGATTAGGGTGGCGCAGTGGTGCAGCGGTTAACATTGTCGCCTCACAGCAAGAGGTTCACCTGTTCGATTCTCGGCTGGAGTGCCTTCTGTGTGGAGTTTGCATGTTCTCCCTGTGTTCGCGTGGGTTTCCTCTAGGTACTCCGGTTTCCTCCTACATTCCAAAGACATGCATCTGGAGCATTTCTCCCCGGGCCTCCGCTGAAAACAGGCTCTGTGGAACCTAGTCGGACTTTCCCGGTCAACAAATGATAAATAAAATAAATAAACTAGGTATGTACAGGGTGAGAGAGGTCATGAATTATTTTGGATGCACATTTCATGCTTCTTGCTGCAAAGAGATCCTGGATTGATGGTAAGTTGATGCCCATAATTATTTTGGCAACTCACACCACTTCTTTCTTTCTGCTATTGTACTGTTCCCAAACCAAACTGTGAAGCTACTAGTGAGAATGCTCTCAGCTGCTCCTCTGTGGAATGCAGTGAGAAAAATAGGTGGGAGCTTTGCTTTTTTGTCCCTTCTGAGATAGTGGAGACATTGGTGTGCATTTTTGACCAACTGTTCCATGTTTGCAGTCCAAGAGAGATTCTCCAAAATGTGCACCACCAAAAACTTTGTAGACTTGACCCTTTCCACCTCTTCACCATTTATCATGAGCAGTGAGTGCATTGTTGACCTTTTCCTGAAGTCTATAATGATTTTAATTGTTTTACTGACATTCATGTCAAGGTTGTTCTTAGCACACCAGTCAATCAATGAAGTAGATCTCGTCTCTGTAAGCTCTTTCATTCTCCCCTTTCATGAGGCTCACAACAGTAGTGTCATCTGCAGACTTAATGATGCGATTGGTGTTGTATTTTGCATAACAGTCATGGGTGAGGATGGTGAACAACAGAGGGCTTAGCACCCCGCCCTTAGGAACACCGATGTTGAATATTATGCATTCTGAGGTGTTGCTGCCCACACATGTTTTCTGCAGTCTGTTCATCAAGAAGTCAAGGACCCAGTTGCACATGAGCTTGCTAACTCCAAGATGTACAAGCTTGTCAGTAATCTGCATTGTGAACACTATCCTGAATGCTGAGCTAAAGTCAATAAACAACAGCCTGACATAGTTGTTTCTTCCCTTCAGATGATCAAGTGAGAGGTGGAGTGCCAGTGAAGTAGTATCTGCAGTGGATTTGTTAACCCGATAAGCAAACTGTAGAGGGTCGAAGGTGGATGAAAGGTTTGTGGACAGATACCTTTTTACTAGCGTCTCAAAGCATTTCATTACACTTGAAGTTAGAGCAACTGCTCTGGAGTCCTTCAGGCAGGCTAGATTAGCCTTTTTGGGGATTGGGACAATATTCGTCACCTTGAAGAAAGAGGGAACTTTATCAAGAATAAGGGAGGTGTTGAAAATAGGCGATACAGTGATGGTGACAGAGAGCTGAGTTTGTAATGAATTGGCAGATGCCATTAGAAACAGTCTGGCTTGGGATGATATTTTTCTTGGAGGCAGAAGCAAAAATTGGAAACCCATATTCAAGTTAAGAAAGGAGAACTCATTTTCCAATGGCTGCTCTGGCTGGATGGGATAGAAAATGGGAGATATCTTTGGCTTAGAACATGAGGAGGTTTATTTTGGCTCTCACTTTGTCCATGTGGAGATAGAAATTTAGCAACTGAATCAAAGAATAATCCTTGGTATTTGAAAGTGGAGGCTGTCTCTATGGAATGGTAGTATAAGTTAAAGATAGTTAAAGAATCAGTTGCTTGACAAGTTTTCTCTGGAGTTCACAAAAGCATAGTTTGGGTCTTGGTGGGTTAGAGAAGTAGTTTATGGCTTATGAGTCACTGATGAAGTTCATTTAGTCCAATCAGAGCTGGCATGGAATGTTGTTGCAAGAGTGACCTGATCAGTAAATGGCCATGACCAAGGGACTAGAGATAGTATAATGATTAGCTGAACTTAAAATAGCCCACAAGGGCAGCTGGTTTAGTACTAACCTATGAACCATATCAGCAGCACAAAGGATAAGTGAGAGACAGAGGAAGTCACAAAGAAGTTTGTTAATGAAGATGAAGAAGTGGAGGGGGGGACAAGAATAGATGCTTGTGCTACAACTCTGGTATTAGATGCAGATTCAGATCAGGAGGATCCCATTTTAACTCTAAAGTGTCTGTCACTGAAGAGGTTTTTAAACCAGCGAGTGGTGTCTAGACTGATACCAATTTCAATTAGTATGTTTTGGAGAAAGTTGTAGTCAATGAGCTCAAATGCCTTTGTCCCATCTATAAATAGGGCATCTGTAAGGAGACCACTATTAGTGTTTTGCAAGATATCATCAGTTAGGGACCAAAGTGTTTTCATAGCACTTTATCCAGGATAAAAGTCATTGTGTTTGGAGAAGAGTTACTACTGGATATAGCCATCCATTTATCTACATCAAAAACCTAAATGGCGCTGGCAGGTCTGTTCTGAGCTAGTACAAAATGGAACAAAATACCCTGACCCTTCTGACATTGCAAACACCTTGGCTGATAGGTCCAGTGCAAAACCCCACCACCACCTACAGGGCCTATTACCATTCCAGGGATTGTGTAAGTCCAATTATTACTGATACGTTGGTTAACAAGGCTCTATCCAAAGCAAACACTGCCTCCATGGGACCAGATGGTGTCCCAGGCTGTGTCATCTGTGACTCCAAAGGAATTAACCCATCTTAATAGTGTTCAGTCTCATCTACTGGATATGTCTTTGAAATGTCAGAGGAAATTGGAGGCTATGGAGCGAAACATTATGGAACTCATGAATGGAGAGATTGGGAACCTCCAGTCGCTGGACCCCACACAGTTCGGCTTCATCAAGGGCAGATCATGCCTCCTGAACCTGGTGGATTTCTTTCAGACAGTTACTCAGGCTATAGATAAGGGAAAGGAGGTACACACAGCTTACCTTGACCTTGCTAAAGCATTTGACACCATTCCCCATTCAGGTATTATTGATAAGCTCAGCAGCCTAGGCATAAACCCTTACATCACAAGATGGATCACAAACTGGCTCTCAGACAGATCCCATAAAGTAAGAGTAGTGGGATCTATCTCCGAATCCAGACCAGTAATGAGTGGTGTGCCTCAGGGCTCTGTCCTGGGGCCCCTCCTGTTTGGCATATACTTCTCAAAAGTACAGGCAAGCACAGAAGGGCTGTGGCTGACTAAGTTTGCAGACGACTGCAAACTGGGTGCTATAATAGAGTCTTCGGCCAGCATGGAGATCCTCCAGAAGGGCCTAAATGAGACTGATGCATGGTGTCAAACCATGGTCTCAAGCTAAATGCAAAAAAATGTGTAGTAATCCCCTTTATAAAAAACAGAGTACCCGCAAACTACAACATAGGAGGTAATCCCCTGAAATCTGAAGAAGAAGAAATAAGGGATCTAGGGACCCAAGTAGATAGTCAGCTTTCCTTTGATAACCATGTTGCCAAAGTGGTTAGAAAATCCTTCTATGTGACCCATCTGATCACAAAAGGGTTTGCATCAAGATCTAAGGATGTAATGGTGCTCCTCTACTCTTCCCTCATCAGACCCATGATTGAGTACAATGCACCAATTGGAATGTACCTGGCTAGACATCTCCAGCAGCTGGAGAGACCACAGAGGTACCTAACCAAGAGGATTACTGGCCTCAAACAGTCAGTCATATGAATTATTTTAGGTCATTGTAAAAGCTAAGACTGTTCTCTGTTGCATACTGCTTTCTCAGAGGCGATCTCTGTGGTAAGAGCCATGTCCAATTTTCTTGTGATTTGTAGTGTTAGATTTTAGTTCCAAAAAAGGGAGAATCATGGTTGGCTGGGGAAGAAGGGAGTTACCACAATGATCTTTGCAAAATTCCTTCTGAATCTTCAAAAGTACTGCACATATCAGTGGAAGGAGTTGAAAAGCATATAGTAACATTTCTATCTAAGGAAAAGAAAAGACATTTATCTTCCAGGACCCCCTTGTATGGGGTCCTGGAGCAACAACTTTGCATGTATATATATATATATATATATATATATATATATATATATATATATATATATGTATGTATGTATATCTATATATATATATATATATATATATATGTATATATATATATATATATACACACACACACACACACACACATGTATTTGGGCGTAGACTATCTTTTCTAGAACTTTGCCCAGAATTGAGAGGATGGATATTGGACAGAAGTGAGAAACATTTTTTGGGTTGGTTTGGGGGGGGGTAATTAGAATGGTCTTCCAAATCTGAAACATGCTGTTTTGTGTGAGACATAGATTATACATGTGGGCGAGAGGAAGATATCGATGATCTCTGCAATAATATGTGAACCAGGGGCTTATGTTGTCAGATCTGGGAGAGGTTTCAGTGGAAATATTTTCAAGTAGAATAGAAACGTATGGGACATATACATTTGAAAGGGAAGAGGGGGATGAATTGTGATGGAGCAGGCCATGCATGATCTATGGGACGTCTGGAGTTTATTGAAGGGAGATTGCTAAATTCTTTAAAGAAATCTTCTGGAGAAAGTGTAGTTGTGCCATACTGAATGGTGTTTGTAGACAGGGTATCATAAGGAGGTTTTCTTCCTATAAGTAGGTTAACCTTTTTCCAAAAGTGTTTTGGAGAATGTAAGAGGGTAATTTATGTTTTTATTTGGAGATTTCTTTTGTGCTTTCTGATGGAATTCTTGGCTAAGTTACATAAGGCTATAAAGGAGGTGAGGTTGTTAGTTGTGCAGGGTTGTTTCCATTTTTTGACATGCTTTATTCCTTAGAGTTAAAAGATGTTTGAGTTCAGTGCATAGACATTCAGTTCTGGTTGGTTTACAAAGCATGTGAATGAGCAGGAAGAATTGGTCTTGCAGCTGGAATAGAAAGTCGTTTAGGCTTATGACTGCTGCATTTGTTTACAATGCCTGAGTGAGATATTGTATCAAATGCCTGGACAAAGTAGGCAATATGTATTGCTTTGCCCTCTCCTTTGCCTTGGTGACCCTCTCAAAGAAGTCCACCAGGCTAAGTATGCATGATCTTCCCTTGATAAAACCAAACTGGGTTGAGTCCAGTGTTTGAAGGTTTCCTTTGTCATTATTTGTCATTTCCATGATAATTCTTTCCATGGATTTCCTGTATTTAGACTTAAATATTTGTAGTTTCCAGGGTCTGTGAAAAGCCTGCCATTATGCAGAGGAATGATCATTGCAGTTTTCCATTCACATGATATGAAGCCTGATGGGAGATTATGGTTAAATAGTGACTCTAATGGTCCTGATAGGTCATGGTTAATGCTATTTCAAAGGCATCCTGGGATATTGTGAGGGTCCATTGGTTTGGTGTTCTTTTCCTTGTAGAGTGAGTTTAGCACCTGCTTACTAGTGAAAATTTGGGGGGCATATTTGATGGTATTTCCTGAAGCATGGCCCAGGGAGAGGATAAAACTGGAGCTGAATTCATTGGCCAAGAAATCTGCAATATCCTCAAGCTCCATGTATAATTGAATTTACAATTCATTATGTGCATTGTTGTATACTGCCTTTGAGCTTCTGGACTTAGTGAAAGAAAGCCTTATGTTTTTTCCTTGGTCTGAGATGCTACTTTTACTTCATATTTAGCTATGGTAGACTTGATGTGCCCTCTGAGTTGTTTATTTTGATTGAAGAAATAAATTTTATCTTGCTGGGCATTACATTTCCCAACTTTTGTGATTGCTTTCTTCCTCTTGTTGTACAATCTATTGATGACAGAATTCCAGCAAGGTGGCTTGTTTTTTGAGTTTGTTCTGAGCTTATTTCTGGTTGGCACAGCTGTCTCTATACACCTATTAACAAGACTGTATGGCGTTGCTATGAATAATTCCACATAGACAACTGTGTTCTCAGGGTTTGCGGGTGGACTTGACATTTCTCTTGGTTATCACTTAATAAAACAAAGTTTGTCTTGGAACAGATCTTAACTGCTACAGGGTTAGCTGGAGTCACAAGTTTTATTTTAATTTCAAAGGAGGCAGTTTTATGGTCCAATTTTACCAAAGAGGACTTTACTGTACGGGGGATACAATATTCTGCCATGTTTGTGAGGACTAGACCCAGTATGTTTGTTCCCCTAATGGGTGTCTGTACTATATGATCCAGGGTATATTTGTTTACAAAGTCGAGAAATCTGTGGGCCTGCATGTTTGGGGTCATATATGGTTCCCAATTAATAGTGGAGTAGTTAACGCTGCCATGAATATAGTATTGGGTTAAATGACAAGTGTCTCTAGTGTGCCTGAGTATGAGTTATGGATCTTCTGAGTCTAGAGGGGACCTATAACTTGCAAGCATATGCTATAGGACATTGCTTATAATAATTTGGACATGGAGAAGATCAAGTGCATCATCCTGTCTGACTAGCCTTGAGTTGAGCTCGTTGTTGATGTTGCTGTTGACTGAGACGCTTCTGCCTTTAGTCCCTGCATGTTTGGTAGCTGGCATAAATGTGCAGAACTCATTGTAGCCCTGCAATGCCAGGGTGATCTTCACAGCTTTAAACCACATCGTAGTAACTGCCCAGATGTCTATATTTTCCAAAGTGATAAGAGCTTGGCGGGTGTGGAGTTTCTTGCCTAGACTCCTATCACCGAGCAGTAACATCTTTAGATTACTTTTGGTTGGTCTTGCAATGTCAGGAGATTTGTCAGTTTGATGTTAATTAAAAAAGGCATTATGGGGGGGGGGATGTTTTAACAAAAGTTTGAAAGCCTGGGGGGACAGGTGCAGACCAATCTTGGCAAAGCATGCTGACAAATATTGCACCACCTTGGAATGACAACAAAAAGTAAGCCAATTATTAAAGTCAATCATCTTCTGTTTATATTGTGGCATCATCCTCAGTGAAGGTAGAATGCTGCTCAATGCTAGGCTCATACCAGCCTGAGACACACAATCTTTCTTCATATAGTCCAGGGATATTTATTTATTTATTTTATTTATTGAATTTGTTTACCGGGAAAGTCCACTGGGCCTAAAAGAGCTCATTTTCAGTGGAGGCCCGGGGAGAAAAGCTCCAACGAGATACAGAAAAAATATAAAAACATTAATTAGTACAGAAGCAGAAACAGTGTTACAGATAGTAAATATAGTAACATATACAGAAAATATACATACAATCAGGAATCTAGTTTGTTTGATTACAGTAACATATACAGAAGATATACATTAAAGCAGAATTCATTGAATACAATCAGAGTGGTATAAACAGAGATCAGCATTATTGTACCAGTATCAAGTGAAGATAAAAATAAATATGGAGAAAGTATCATCAGTCACTAGTAGCAAAAGACATAGGAGTTTAGTAATCATATAAGGAAAGTGAAGAGGTTAGGTTATAGAGCAGGAACATAGCCAGGAAGAGTTGAGATGATTTTTCAGTATTTGTTTGAAGGTGGTGGTGCTGCTTGTGTTTCTTATAGAAGGTGGAAGTGAGTTCCATAGTTTGGCGATGGTGAAGGAATAGAGTTGGCCAGCAGGTAAGGTGGGCTTATCTACTTTTAGAAGTAGATGATTTTCAGATCTTAGATGCCTGCTGGAATGGTATTTGGCAAGTAGAGTTGAGAGAGCAGGACAGTGTGTGTGTGTCTGTAGATTATTTTGTGCACAGTAGCTAGTTGGGTGAATGAGAGATGGTGGGGGAGTTCCAGCCATCCTAATTGTTTCAGTGACTTACAGTGGTGGGATTAGAATTTGGCCTTGGTGGTAAATTTTGCTATTCTGTTGTAACACATAGCAAGTTTGGATTTTGTAGAATTTCGGATATTAGTAAGGAGAGGGGCACCATAAAGGAGAGAGGGTAATAAAAAGGTAGTTGCAAGGGTTTGTCTAGCATAGAGGCTAAGAAAGTGTTGGTGCCTGTAGAGCATACCAAGCTTTTGGTGTGTTTTTTTTATGTTGTTGTTTATGTGTAGGTCAAAGTTAAGGTTTTCATCTATAATAATGCCTAGTAATTTAGTGTGTGGGACAACTTCTATAGTGGTATTGTCTTGGGCTTGTATAGTGAAGAGTTTTTTATCAAATGGAGTGGTTTTCCTAGGAGTAAAAATTACTAGTTTAGTTTTTTTTTTAATTTAGGGCAAGATGATTGTTAAGCATCTGAGATTCAGTAGATGTGAGGGCATTCTGGGTAATTTGCTGGAGTTCAGAGCTGGAATTTGCAGTGCATATTATTGTAGAGTCATCAGCATACTGGATTACTGAGCATTGTGGGACAGTGGTGTGAAAGTTGTTAATAAAGATGCTAAATAAGAGAAGACCAAGTATGGAGCCTTGGGGTATCCCTGTGGAAGTATTGAGGAAGGGAGAGTAAGACTGTTGCCATTTGGTGGATTGCTGCCTATAGGAGAGATAGCTGTTCAACCATTGTAGGGTAGGGGGAGAAATGTGGAGGGTGGATAGTTTAGAGAGTAGGATAGTGTGGGAAATGGTATCAAAAGCTTTGGAGAGGTCAAGGAAAAGTGAAGCAATTATTTTACCAAAATCCCGTGCCCGGTTAACTGTATCAAGGAAGGATAGGAGGGTGGTAGTGGTGCTGTGTCCTGGTTTGAAACCATGCTGAGTGGGTGATAAAAGTTTATTTTCATGCAGGTGGTTGAGGAGTTGGGCGTGGATACATTTTTCCAGTATTTTAGAGAGGAGTGAGAGAATTGCTATGGGCCGAAAGTTTGTGGTGTCTGTGTTGGTGCCACCTTTGTGTAAGGGGAGAATGAATGCTTTTTTCCAGATGTCTGGGACAAGGGATTCTTTAATTGATCTGTTAATGAGTATGCTAATGGGATAAGCTATAGAGTTTGCTGCTAGCTGCAGGAAGTGTGGGGGTAGATTGTCAGGGGCCAGAGTACAGGGTTTTAGCTTAAGTAAACATTTTTTATTGTGCTGGTGGATATGGGGGAGAATTTTAGCTTAGGGTTAAGGGTAGACTTGTTTTCTGAGATGATTTGGTCACTAGCTGTCTTGGTGGTGGTACTGTTAACTGTAGGAAAGGTGACGGTTAGGTTAGCTATGGTGTCAATGAAATAGGAATTGAAGAGGGTGGCAAGTTCAGTGGGAGTTTTTTGTGTTAGGCCATTTACACCCACATGTTCCAATGACCAGAGTCCCTATGTGATGTTGTGGATCCTGGCCTGTGATGGACAACTGACTGTGCCTTTCTGTTTGCTCAGTCTGGTGACTGGGACATCAGTGTGTGTCAATGGAGTTTCCTATGACTAAAATATTGGGTTGTGTGGTGGTCTGCCTTATGATCTTTGAAGGTGAGGCTCCATGAGATGTGGCTGTATGTGTTGTGGTGGGGTTGTTTTGGTGGAGTTCTTTAGGGGCTGCTGAGGATATTTGTTTTAGGTACAATGTCTGGGAGGACTTTGGGGTTTACAGAGATTACTTTTAAGTGCCTTAGCATACGTGGGTCTAGTGTGTGATTCATACTGGGTGTGCTGGGTGCAGTATGTGCATTTCTGACAACCTGGTTGGTATTATTATGAATGCCTGTATTTCAGAGCTTTGCCTCTAAGGACATTATGTAAGCATATCTCTCACATACCTTAACAGTTTCTTTGAGAATCAGTTGGCTGTCAGTAAACATAAGGCAATTGCTATATTACTTCAGGATGCCCATGTCCTGCAAGTGGGCTACAGAGATAAGATGAAAGTTCATATCCATGGTTACTGGCCTTTTGTAAGTGATCAGCAGGTTTTTGCGGAAGAGAGTGGAATTGGGAATATCGTCTTCAAAGCATGTGGTTCTGTGCTTGTCCCTGAGCAAACTAGCTGCTCTTTGTGCAACTGAGTAATAGGGAAGTTTGAAGGGTAGTTTTATAGGGAAAATATCACAGATATAAGGATAGCATGATCATATACATTTCAATGTGAGTATTAACCAACATATTTTGTTTCATTTATTTATTTTCTTATGTTTTCCCTCTCCTTGATACTTCTTAAATACATGTTTTTATCTGTGGTATGATTATTGTATATTTTAGCAGTAATCCATAATTAGGAGTGGGTAAATACTCTGATATACACATTCAAGAGTAGATTATTGCTATTATGCAATGAGATTATTTAGAAAATAATTTGCTTACCTTTTCTAAATAATGACATTGTGTAAATGGACTTTAACATTCTTCTGTGCTTCTTCCTTGTAGATTCTGAAGCATGTATTGTAGGTCCCTATCAGTTTGTTGAATCACTATTTAGCAAATGCCTTTTTGTCAAACAACTATTCAGTGAAAACAATAATTGTCGAATTAACTTTTCTGCAAAAACTTTCCTAGGGCAAAACTATGGTTGTCCACCATTTGCAATTTGCTCTTTTCCCCACTGTAGTGCGATCTCGGAATTAGTATATTTAGTTAGTGAGAGTGCTAATTTTTTTTTTTTTTACAATAGTTAGGGCAGACTACCATCAGTTTGTAGGAAAGTTTTTGCTGAAAAGTTAGTTCAGAGATTATTGTTTTCACTGAATAGCTGTTTAATGAAGAGGAGTTCACTAAACAGTGATTCAACAAAGTTATATAGACCCATGTACTGCACATGCATTCAGTATATATGTGCTAATGCTTATACTTGCACTGTAAATGCATTTTGTAGCAGTATTCAGAAAACTTTTGAATAGGTCAACTGCTATCATAGGTTCATAGGGTAGTACGGGGATTACTGCCCTTGCAGACCATTTTAAGCCTACCCATTTACCCCATTTGAAAATGAAACCCTGCACCTTGATTCTGTAAGGCAAACACCTTAACCATTACACCATATAAGAACATCAGTATTTCTGAACTGGCTACTACTCCCGATATCTCCAGCCATCTGTTTTTTTAATTACCAGATTAATATCTAAGAGAAGACTACGGAACACTTACAAAATGTTTAAAGTTAAGTGGTTTCATTATTTATTCACAAGAATGAAAGTACTTAAGTGTAAAAGTTTTCCCAAGTGTTTCTGCAGTTTTCCCCTTCATTTGTCATTTTGTTATGCTTTTTTAGTACTGGGCATTTTATGAGTATGCCTGTAGAGTCTTTCACTGCACAGACTTTGGTATTGAGATAACATTCATACAGCTTGCTTTACAAAAAGAGAAAACTCATATGTGTGATCTTGTAGTTCAACAATCATGATGAAAGTATCCTTGCACAGCTACCAAACTCTCTTCTGTGGGAAACGCTGAATTTGCAATAAGCATGCGTATTGGGTTATCCAAACAATGTGCACATTTTCGAATAGTAAAAATCTTTGATTGCATACTGATGAATATGCATTTGTCCGGTACCATTACCAATTTATGATTTCTTATTTTGGAACTATGGCTTATATTTTAGCACTGTTTGATAATGTTGGGCCTGATTCCAAAAAGGTTGCTCTCAGTGTAAGTGACCACTTACACTGAGACCAGGTTGAGAGCAGATCTTTTGGAATCGGACCCCCATGTAAGCCTTTTTACAGACAGACCTTACACTGAAGTAGGTCACTTGGATCGAGGACAACTCTTCTGGAATCTAGCCTATTGTCTTTATTTTGACACAATTTTCTTGGAAAAGGCAAATGTTGCCAGAATTAGCATCATTGTGTAGTTGTTGTGGCCTGATAAGGAGTAGCAGTGCTTGTTACCTTTTCAATTTATTATAAACCGGGGCAGCTGATATATTTTGCACAACTGTCACTTTATGTTATTTTAATAAGGGAATTCCTTTTTTTACCACTTTCCCACATAGAATGGTTTTGATTTACATCATGAGTGTACCATGAGAAGCTGCTGATTTCAATGCTAGAGGAGCAGTAGTGTTCCCAATTCACTAATTGGCTGACACAGTGACTTTAATTGAATTTGTGTTCACTACTCTTAACAAAACAGAGACAAATTGCAGTGTAATATGAAATGCAACAAACACATTCTGTAGTATTCTTACTGTAATCTGCATCAAGACAAAACAAACAAGCACAGCACAGAACCGGCGTGAAACAGCAAAGTAATGTGTTTAGTAATGAACATATAAAATATGTTGGAAACCATGTTGTTCTAGTTGCAAGAATGTGTTTAACAGAATAATTTATTTTAAGGCATATTTGACAATTATGAGTGAAATTACTAGCACACTAATTGATTGTACTCTTGTGTTTTGACTATTTCTTTCTGTTTAAAAAAAAATAACTGCTTTACATCTTCATCTCTGGAAAAAAACTGAAGCCAGTATTTATAATTAGTACAAGATGTGTGACTTTGTATAAAATGTTATATTTTGTGACATATTCAGCACAGTTTATGGTTGTGTTGGATCAAAGTGGCTAGCAAATTACAAAAGGCTTGGAGATACTGAGTGCTGAAAAAGGATGAAATGTTAAGTAAATGCCTATTTATTCCTATGGTAAAATTTTTGTTTTAATAAACTGCTCATGATCTAATACAATGGTGGTTTCAAAAAAGATCCTCAGTTTTCTGAGTGCAGAAACAGTTAGCGTCAGCTGCACAATGCTTTCAGCAGCGATGCTTCAATATAATCCCAACAGCCTCTAGCAACTCATTGCAATGACTATTGTGAGGTCTACAAATTTACAACTGATGTTCATTGCTTTTATTTTGTGATGACTACAGTGGTCTCTCAGCATAACTACACTGCCGTGTAACTTAGACATCAAAGTTGTTTTACTTTCAGTAACTGTGAGCCTGTACAAATTCACACTTATTAATAAAGCATGTTTCCTTTATTAGTCAATCTGTGTACAGAGTTAAACATTGTGTCTCCATAGACAGTCTTGTTTTAGTCACAGACAAAACCAACTTTCAACATCCTTAAATGCCATACAGTAAAGCAGATTTTAGTAGCCTTAGAAAAACTTTGAATTTGCCAACTGCTATCATAGGTTCATAGGGTAGTATGGGGATTACTACCCTTGCAGACCATTTTAAACCTAGCCATTTATCCCATTTGAGAATGAAACCCTGCACCTTGTTTCTGTAAGGCAAACACCTTAACCATTACACCATATAAGAACATGAATAGCCAACTAGAAGAATCATATCCCACAGGTGTTAGCTGTGAATGTACTAAGTGAGACAATGCATGACAAGTAACCTAGTTTGCATTTCAGTTGTACTATATCAGTAATAATGCCATATGAATATGCTGTTTACATTGTAAAAAATGTTACTTTGTGTTATGTTGCTTGGCATATAGCATCACCTGTAGTGTTAGGATGGCAGTGTACAATCTGTTCCTTTTTTAGACCAAGGTTATAACAGACTTATCTGAATTAAATGGTGCACTGCTTTGGACTACCTGAGCTTTATCATTCAATCCATGGATCAATACTTACAAAATGCCCTTAAAATATTAACATTGAAGCCAAAATTGGTAGACAGCATTAATTATGGTCTTATCCTTTATCTCATCCCTGTTTGTATTAATGGATTATAATACTAGTGGTTTAATAAGTGTCTTATTGGTTAGTACATTTTTAACTGGGAAATGTTTAAGATTATTCCCATTTAAGGCAAACAAACAAATGTGGTTTATGAAACAATAAATATAATTTAAAATGATTAAATAGATAAGTATACATTTAAAACCATCAGGAAAGTAAATCCAAAAGAATATGTGGATTTATTCACAGTCCTAAAACAAGTGTGAGGAGGATCATAGACTGAAAACAGCACTGCTTAAGGTGCCCTTAGTCTGCCATTGCAAAGCACATTATCATCACACCAGGTTGGTAGGTGTAATGTCTGACCCATGCACTGATCATCTCTTGATTATTTTAATGTGCAAAAAAAATCCACAAAAGTCCCAGCTAGAACTATTCCATCTTGTGGATAAAAGGCAGTTCTCTGCAGCAACCTTCAGAGAGTAGCCATTAAATGATAAATATGCCCCACCTATCAGAGTGTAAACACTAGATGAGACCTTAGTGAGCTTCAGGAATGAGGACATCCCACCAAAATGATTTAGCATCAAAAGTGATTCCTTTAAATGGGCCACTAATGAATACTCAAGCCTAGGCTTGATGTCACTGAAAGTACTTGTGAATGCAGATTCATTTCAACAATCAAGTAAGGGAAAAATGAAAGCTCATTCAGACACTAATTTTTTTCCTGATACTTGGTTTATCTTTTAAAGAGGCCCAAGTTGATTTTTTTCTAAAAAGCAGCAGGGGTATGGTAAAGAAGTAGTCCCAAATGGAATACCAATCAGTCAGTGGACATATGCATCCCACACACACACACACAGACACACACACACACACACACACACACACACACACACACACACACACACACACACACACACACACACACACACACACACACTCAGGCACGCATGCGCACATGCACGCACACACACGTGCACACACACAAACATACATACTGGCAGTTTTGATGATATTCAACTCATCTATTAGCACGTCTTTGGACTGTGGGAGGAAGTTAGTGACCCTAGTGAAAACCTATATGGGTGCACATATGCCTCAAACTGAACCAGACAGCCAAGAAACATGTGATTAGCAGTGATGTTAACTGCTGCTCACATGTGGTCTAAGGAGTTGCAGACAATATCAATGCTGAATATAAGGGATCTCAAAAAGTACTGTCCATCTTCCGAACCAAACATGTTCTCAAAATCTCTGATGACATGAGTCCTCCCATACTAAGGCATGTGAGCATGAAGCCTCTGCAAGTTACACAGCAGTGTTGCATACTGCATTAATTAACAGACACTATGCAATGTGCAGTCAGCAGTCTGAAGGAGGGTTATAATATAGGACATGTTCAGTCTGATATTTAGCTTGGCAGATGCCAGAGGTTTTGACTCAGTACATCTTTGGTTACTGATACTGTTAAGCACTGCTCATTAATAATCTGTTGCAGTGTGCTATGGACAGATACACATGGGCAGCAGCTTGGTATGAGTAGGTACATGTGGGCGAGTCAGCATTATTCAAAGCCAGAATGGTATTAACAGATGCATGCACAAAGTTCTATATTCAGTATGAGTTGATTAGGGAGAAAGTGAGCAGCCTGGTGGGGTATGCAGGAACATTATACTGACCTCCATTGTATGAAGTGACATGAGGACGCCTCAGCACTCAGGACAACATAGCATGGTGTAAGGAAATACATGTGTGAAGTCTAGCATAGTGTTAAAGGGTACACAGGATATTCAGCTTGATACAGAAGTATACATGAACCCCTACAATGCTATGAAGGAAGATATGAAAAGGCAACTGTGGTTTGAAATGGCAGATGTAATCAAGCATACTGTAAAAAAGAATACACAGTCTGACTTTGTTGTTCCAATAATGCCATTCTTAAAATACTAGCTGGGTTCAGGTTTAAAAATCAGAATTAAAAAGAGCTAAAATACATTTATCATCAAATCTTTTAGTATAGTGCAATACTCAATAATTAAAGAGGGTATCGTTTGGTTCTATTTATTTATTTCTGTTGTGATTAGGACAAAACTGTTTATTAGTTTCGGCCACATAATAGCAGAAAGTATTATTAAATGTAAAATCTAAGATTGTACTCAGACAGCAATAAGTATTCCTAAATAGGATCACAGGAAAATAGGAGGTTACTAGGCTATTGGCCTTATGGCCTTTACAAGCCTAGCCATATTATACTTTTGTTCCCTTATAAACCAAGATGTATAGTCTATATTTGCAATGCAGATCTATGATCAGCACCCACTGCCCCTGATCAAAAGGACTATACAGGTGACACCTCGAGGATAAATTTATGGTTTCCCATCCAGTTGTTAAAATTTCACTTAAATAGGGTCATTGAGGAGCTCTGTTTTACGTCAACTGGGAGTTTGTTCCAGAGGAGGGGCAATCTCTGGGAGACATATATCTGTCTGTCCAGAATGTCCTGTTCATAGGTTCATAGATTCATAGGTTAGTACTAGGCTATTGGCCCTAGGGCCTGTACAAGCCTAGCCATAACAATTCCCTGGCTATTTCTTCCCACACTATTTACTTCTCTGGACCCCTGTCTAGCAGGGCAACTGATGTGATCCCCAGGGTAAATTTCCTTTCTCCCATCCAATTGTCAAGGTTCCTTTTTAAGAGGGTCAAACAGGCGCTCTGCTTGACATGTATGGGCAGTCTATTCCAGAGTCTGGGGAGTCTCTGGGTCAGAAACCTATCCCTCCAGCATGTTTTGTTTATTGTGATGACAAGGTTTAGATCCCTAGAGCGTGTGGCTCTGAGGGATTGGGATTTCTTTAAGTATAGCATGTCCAACAGCTCTGGGTTTGACATGGCCTTGTATGTTAAGCAGAGATTGCTTCTGAGTAGACAATATGCGACAGAGTATAGCTGGAGTTTTTTAAGGCAGTCAGCATAGGGCATCTGCTTTAGGCCTGTGATTCTTTTAGTGAGGTATTTCTGTGGCCTTTCCAGTTGTTGCAGATGTCTTGAGAGGTACATACCAAATGGGGCATTGTATTCTATAATGGGTCTAATAAGGGATGAGTACAGTGGGACAATGACCTCATTTTTTCTGGATGAAAAGCCCTTAGTGATGAGGTGTGCCACACAGAAAGATTTCCTGACTGTTGTGGCGATGTGGTTATCGAAGGTGAGACCACTGTCCACCTGTGTCCCTAATTCTCTTATCACACTTTCAGTGTTTAGTGTACTGCCACCTATGTGGTAATTCATGGGTACATGTTTTTTCCCAAAGGGGATAACTATACATTTCTTGGCATTGAGCTTGAGCCCATGGTTCTGGCACCAAGAATCTGTTTCTGTAAGGCCCTTTTGTAGAGTATCCACATCATTTGGGGATTCAATAATGGCTCACAGTTTGCAGTCATCTGCAAACTTTGTTAGCCAGAGTCCTTTAGTGTTGGCCTGTACTTCAGAGAAGTAGATGCCAAACAAGAGCAGTCCCAGGACTGAACCCTGATGTACTCCACTTGTCACTTGTCTGGAGCTAGATTTAGTTTCAGCTACTTTTACAGTGTGGGTTCTGTCAGTAAGCCAGTTGGCAGCCCCTCGAGTGATGTAGGGATTAATGCACAGCTTAGTAAGTCTATCTATGATTCTAGAGTGGGGGATGGTGTCAAAGGCCTTGTTGAGGTCCAGATATGCTGTGTGGACTGCCTTACCCTTGTCCACGGCTCTGGAGACTGATTTGAAGAAGTCAATCAGGTTCAGGAGAAAGGATCGGCCCTTCACAAACCCAAACTGGGTGGGGTCCAGTGTTTGAAGGTTGCCAATGTCTTTGTTTATAAGTTCCTTGATAATACGCTCCATGGCCTTGCAGATCAGGCTCATCAGACTGATGGGGCAGTAGTTCCCAGGATCCAAGCTGGACCCCCCCCCCTTGTGGAGTGGGATAACTGTAGCTGTGCGCCACTCAGTGGGCATGAAGCCTGAGGTGAGGCTATGATTAAACATGAAACTTAGTTGAGGTGCCAGTTCATTTTGTAGTTCATGTAATACACAGCCTGGGATGTCATCTGGTCCCATGGATGCTGTATTCTAGCTAGGTTAAGGTCCCTAGAGTGAGTGAATCTTGTCCCATTTGATTTGCGGATGTGCAGTATTTCTATTAGGGCAAGGTCGAAGACTGCTCTGTAGGCCAGGCAAAAATTGCCTCTTAGCAATCTATACAATACAGAGTACAGTGACAGGGCCTTCAGTCTGTCCATGTAGGTCAGGTGTTGAATGCCATGGATTTTCTTGGTGAGAAACCTCTGAGGTCTCTCCTGCTGCTGCAGGTGTCTGATGAGGTAATAGAAAGGGAGCACT
The DNA here is from genome assembly GCF_019279795.1 of Protopterus annectens. Taxonomy (NCBI): domain Eukaryota; kingdom Metazoa; phylum Chordata; order Ceratodontiformes; family Protopteridae; genus Protopterus; species Protopterus annectens. The sequence continues at coordinate 1,293,753,013 of NC_056733.1, read as the reverse complement.
GTACTCTATTATTGGTCTGATGAGGGATGTGTACTGGGGAGTTATAATCTCCTTAGCTTTGGATACTATGCCAATCAGCAAGTCCAACAAACAAATTGAACAAATGAAATACTGAAAGGACGAACACGGCGGCATATACTAAAGGTCTGATGAAGCATTTTTATGTGAAAGCGCTTACCGTGGTATATGTATTAAATAATTTTAATTAGTATATGCTGCCGTGTTCGTCCTTTCAGTATTTTATTTGTTCAGTGGATGCTTTATATTTTTTATGCTGAACGGGCGTTTGTTCTGTGCTTCTTTGTCACTTTCGTTGGTTATTTGATTTATTCCAACAAACAAATTGTTTAATGGTTAGCGCTTTCGTCTGCCACTAATAAGCAAATTTCATCAGACAAGGAAAATAGGAAATTACATATTTAAAATAGTAAAAAATACATGACATCACTTCCCATCTTTGTTAAAAATACTAACACTTTTAAATATATGTATAACAAATATATATATATATATATATATATATATATATATATATATGTGTGTGTGTGTGTGTGAGAAAAAAGTTTAAATATTTATATGCATATGTAGCTATGTAAACCCATAGTTAAAAATTATATTTCTAAAGATTTAAGTTTTAAAAGACATTTCACATTACAGTTGTCATTTAATCCTGGGTAGCCAAAAGCATTCAAAACCAGCTGCCAGTTAAGTTCATTTTCTTCCAAAAGCTATGACCAAGGGCCATCCCAAATGTCTGTGAGAAGTTGTTCTATAACCACAAATGAAAAAGTGTGCCCTGGGTTGCTACTGACATATCTGGCTAAGGTGTTAGTAGGATTTTGTTTCCCTATATTTTATAAATGCATTGTTTTAGCTGTCTCTCCATCTTACCAACATAAAGACATTTGCATTTATCACACAAAACTAAGTATATCAGTCCTTTTGTTTCACAGTTGAACCTACTTGTTATGTTCAATTGATGTTTGTTGAGAGTTATTCTTTCACCAACTTTAATTGTTGAGTCTTTCGGCTTTTCCCGGTTAGGGGTCGCCACAGCGGAACTCTGGTCCGCTAACGATTGGTACTTGATTTTTACGTGCCGAGTTACCAGCCCTGATGCACAACCTTCAACAAAGATATGCCGATTTACGCATGTTTCCACGCAGAAGACGCTCTAGCTGAGAATCAAACCGGCAACTTTAATATACTTGCAAAAATGGCATCTGCCACATTTATACATCCCCAGACTTAATATATTTTTTATTAGGTCTTTCAAGTAAGGCTTTCAAGTTACAGCCTCTTTTAAAAGTTACCCATGGTCTTTCACCCAACTTTAGACAAATAGAAGCATCGGCCAGAATCAAGTCTCAGTTTTTCACAATAATCCCTTTTAAAGTGAGTGCATTGACAGAAAAAAGGGGTAATAAAAGTTGTATTTGAAGTCAACAGATACATTTACAGTGATTTCTTCAGCTGTTGGGAGACCTTGAACTACTACTAAAAAATTGGTTTAAAAACTTTAAAGAAGGGAAGGAGTCTTTAAACCAATTTTGGGTAGTAGTATAATATTAAGAAGAAGAGTCTGAACAATGCTTTTTACAGGCACCTCTCTACACAGCCTAGTCATACTGGATTTCTTTTTGGAATGTTGGAACAGGTCTGTGTGGATCCGGGGGGGGGGGGGTGGTGACTGGGAGAGCTGGCTCAATTGTAGGGAACCTGCTGGCAAGTTAAGCTGAATGCAACTAACCCCCCCAGGTCTGAATGACCATATTTCTATTAAGCCATATTTAATAAAGAAGGCAAGAAAATTTTAATATTGGTATATTTTGTACACCTACATCAACATTTACTAATGTTTTATGTTTTTTTAAGAGATTGTATTATTTTTACATAGAAAAATGTGAATTGCTTGTTCTTATTTAAGTATGTAGTGATTGAGTTTATACACCTTTAAGACATCTTGGCACCTTTTTTGAGAAACGGTATTTAAATGATTGTAATTGTGTACGTTTTATTCAGTTGATAAAGCCATGCATTGTGTCAGGGCAAAAGCACTTGTGTGGAATTTTACTGTAATAAATTAACTGTGAGCTGTTTTCTGGTGTGCCCGAACCGCGTTTTCTTTTATTGGTTACCATTTGCGTTTTTTTCTGCTGTTTTTGTGGTTTTAGTACTGGGACCAGAACCTACTGGGACCAGAACCAACCCCTACAGTTTTCTATAGCCATTTAACTATTTTCTGACATTAATCTTCTTACTGCGATCTTCTCTACTCAATAAAATGGCAGTCCAGTCCACCAGTCTTGGGGTCTGCCTCCCAGTTCATCCAGTTCTCCTCTCAGCCTCATTTTAAGGGATGTGTCTAGAAAGACTAAGTTAATGAGATAAACGAATGCTATGTAGAGAATAAAACAACTGATATAAATTAATTTGGATTTAGAAAGTAATTCATATCTCATGTTTTATTTTTTCTTGACTCATTTCATCAATGCCACTATTGAAATTCTAATTTGATTTTGCCCTGATTTAGACTATGAGAGAGTGGAAACAAGGAAACAAAGTCAAGCAAACTCTGTGCTTAAAGGTCATTCTAGGTGTATTACTAGATTAGAAATGCAAAGTTAAAGCTTGTGAAACTGTCTTTTATAATATAATGTCTTCTACACTCAGTTTCAACTTTATTCAGAAAGAATCAAACCAATTTCTAACTAAAAGAGTAAAAAAATGCAACATGACTGCTTAAAAAGTTATAAAACAGACTTCATTCCTATTGCACGTCATATGTAGTAAGATCTATTTTTAACATTATTCTTAATTTAAAGCTTAATGGGAAGCAAAATTTCTTCTGTGTGTTTATTCATAATTGAAATTATCTTGGGAAGACATTTACTTAGTATCGGTATTCAGAACTATCAGGATATCTGCCATCCAAACAAAACTGTTTATGGCGGAATTATTACTTATTAATGAGATTAATCCCATTTTTGTGGAGATCCAAGCTTACCACATACAGAGTGGTTAAGAACTGGGATGTCAGGTAAATAAAGTATTAATGTCTTAGATGACTTCACTAGACTTAAGATACTGACATATAAACCTACATAATAAGAAGTGATGTAAGATGTAATACTTCTGAGGACCTGACATCTAGGTTTATTAAACAAAAATCCTCCCTCCCAGTAAATCAACCATAACATGATATTATTGAAATATGGACAAACCAATCCAAATATAGGTATCAAAATAGTGCATACAAAAGAAAGTATGAATGTAAAATGTGAGTTGAAGGAGGAAAATTGGGACAGCCTAATACAGGATTTGTATAACTGGTGCCAGAGGCATGAACTCAATGACTTCTGTTTTAAAACTTTTAGCAAGTCCCTGATTAATAAAGTAAGGGAGCTGGCTAAGTTACACATGCCAAAAATATTTGTCAGTACAATAAAGGACAGAAGCGGTGAGAAATGGTGTAAGTACTGAAAAAGCACGAGTAACAAAAAATAAACAAATAAAATTTAAATTAAAAATCTTGATGACTATATATAATATGAGACCATTTATATACTGAATAAAACTTTGAAAATATATCAGTAAGAGCCTGTCTGCAAAGAGAAAGCATATTAGCCAGTAACATAAAGTGGGGGCAAAAACGTATGGATTAGGAATACAAAGAATACAAGTATGAGAAAAGACGCTGCAAGTGAATGTAATTTTATGTCAATGGCAATCCAGCCAGCAGCATAAAATGGACTGATGGCAGTGTGGATGAATTACAGGGTACCTGAAAACATTTAAACCACAGAGGCTTGACAAAATTAATAAACAGTTGAAAGAACTGAAATCAGAACTTGGTTACTATAATGTGCTTTATTTTCAGCAAAGGTATCACTGAAGATGACATGTGTTCAGTATGGAAAAAGCAATATAGTTGTAATTTAGAAGTGTAAGTACAGCAAAAAGTACCTAGTAGCTAAAGACCATTTAGCTTGTAGCAGTGGATACAGAGAACTAGAAAAGCTAGCAGCATTATAAGCCAACAACATTATGCTTACTGTAGGATATTAGGCCAACAAATAACATGGGCATAAAGAGAAGGCATGTCCACTGGGAGATGGTATTAAACATGATGTTTTATACATCACTATGTCCATTTTGTTTTTGTTTAGTATAGCAAGGGCATTGAGAATTGTATTATTAATCTACAGTGCTATGACAAATATAGAGAAAGTTCTCTTATTTTTGAAGCAAGACATGCAAACATATTTACGTATTTCTTGAGATCTTTATGTTTTTATTTATTGTAATTCTGCAGAGGATAGCAAGGCATGCAAATATATTTATTTATTTCTTATGTTCTTTCTGTTTTTACTTATTGTAACTCTGCAGAGGACTGTACTATGGACTCACCTGTTTTAATTGAAATACTTCAGATGATGACAGCAGTCTGAAAAGAAACTTTAGTTCTGTTTTGTATTCAAAATTCTGATACTGTTTTATGAGCAGGAGTTAAAGGTTTTGAGAAAACTTCAAAAATGTCATGAGCACAATATAGCATTTATTTTTATGTCATAAATCAGTCTTTACAGACTCCAATTACAATATTATTCATTTTCTACTTGAAAGGATATAATTCTATATCATCATAAAACGAAACCATTCGGTTACAGTATCATAATAAAACAAGCTGACATTAGGAAAAAAAGCTCATGATTTATACCTATATGCATGGGAGATTTTTTCAATAATTAAGCACAAAACCATGCAAACACATTCATATAAACAAAGCAGGGAATAGTTAAAGCTTAGTCATTGGTAAATGATCCTACCTGTCCATAAGAGCAGCTTTTCCATAGTAATTTCTGTATGCTGTCACTACAGTCTCACTGTGCTTTAATCTGTGGTTGGATACATCTGCCAGCTTGCTATCTTCACTCCTTTACCTCTGTATTTGTAAGTTCTCTGGTTTAATTGCCCCACCCTTTATAAACATGACGTCCTGTCTCGTCTCATGCTTAGCATGCTTTTCAACTTTGTGTTCTAAAACAAATATCACTGTCGCCACAATCTATACTGCAAAACATTATTCTTGACAATTTTTGTTGTTCTGTAGTAATGATTTTTGCAGGAGTGCTGTGTTGACTAAATTATTTTCTATAATAGTGTTTTTGGTAGCTGGCAAGGAAAATACTAAAATTTCTTAACTGCTTGCCATCAATCTGCTATGTGACTTTTGCCTTATTGTTGTACATGGTTTCAGATATGCAACATATTTTTTATGTTGCTTTACCAAATTAAAGCTAAAGCCAAGGAGGCTAAAGGCAACTTTTCATGCATGACATCATGTGTTTACTTGGTACATTTCATGAACCCATAAGATCTTTGCAGGGAAGACCCAAAAGTGGAAGAAAATTCCAAAAGATACAGATATCATTTTCAATACACACAAGTCTTTTCTCTCTTATATTTCACAGCTGACTCCTAGACTGACCCTGTATACAACTATCACTATCTACTGAGGTTATAAGGCAAAGGTAGAAAGAGAAGTAGGTTTCCAGATCTTCCTTCTACATCACACACACACTTGGCATTCACACCCATGTACAATTTATAGTTCCTGATCCACGTACTAAATGTCTTTGGAATGTGGGAAGAAATCAGACCACCTGGGGAAAACCCACAGGAAGACAAAAAAAAACATGCAGACTCCACACCATAGTTAAACTAGCTGTTAACCAAGCATTTACTGTATTTTCTGTCTGTGTGTGTAAAAAAAACTAAAAAAAAAACAAAAAAATACTTCTGCTTTCCTAACTTTCCTAGCTAGTTGTTCCAGTGATCAGATTTGCTGATCCCTGGGCTTTGTATTTGGTTCCTGTGTTCCTCCATTTTCTTGTGTGGCCAGAGGGAAGTTTCTTTACTCACCAGTGAGAGTGGGGAGTACTGAGCTGCCTGTTTGTCCTCAGAGGAGTGGTTAGAGACAGCAACTGGTAATTCATTGGCCATTTTGGGTCATTTCCTGTTTTTTCCAGCCCCCTGCTATAAAGCACGCTTTAGCGCGGAGTTGCCACAGGAGCACACAAGAGCAGCGGCGGTTAATCAAGGTTAAACTATTCAGGCTACCTAAAGTCCACTCTTCAAATTTTCCCTTAAAACAGCCTTCCCTGAACTGTACTGCTGATCTAACCAGTGTATTCTATATCTAAAAAGCTCAGCTCTACTTGATTCCTAAGTAGAATATTTTCTATCTGTAAAGCCTAGCACTTGCTCCTAATGTACTTTTTACTTGATATAGCACTTTTATTATACATAGTACCCCACCAGCCAAAAACCCCATTCGATCACCCACATCCCCCGGAGTCTTTTAAAGTCCTTGTCTATTCCTTCTAGCATGTCGAGGGATCATTTGCTAGTGTCCTCTCCTGCTCAGCTGGTGAATCTGGGAATATTGAGGCAATGTTACAATTGTCTCATGTACACGGACAACCCTCTCCTTCTCCCACAAAACACAAATACATGCAAGAGATGCAACTATATAGCCAAACTAGAGGCTGAGCTCTCTCAACATAGGACTGGTAAGACCAGACAGGAGGAGAAGGTAACCACACACACCACAAACCCAGTCTCACATAGTACTATCACAACTTCAAATCATACACATAAATACACAAAGACATATTTAGAGGCTCTGATCAAAAATCTACCAAAACAGCAGAGGCCACCAAAGCAGACACCCAAACAACTGCCACCTCAGGACAAAACACATGCAACACATAGACCACATAGTCAGTGTGCCAAACAGTCACAGCCCTTAAGGCCAAACACAATGCCAGACACACTCTTCATTGGTGACTCCATAGTCAGACACACTGACGTCCCGCTCACCAGACTGAACAAGGAAAAGGTCACAGTAAGCTGCCTGTCGGGCGCCAGAATCCGCCACATAACGCAAGCACTCAGGTCTCTCAACAGCAGGTACAAGTACGACTCTGTCATTGTCCACGCTGGTGTGAACGACCTGAGACGTACCTCCTTGGACTACATGAAAAGAGACATAGAGGAGCTCTCTGATTATGTAGCCCAGGCAGGTATGACCCTGACGTTGAGCAGTATCCTACCTTCACCAAGAATGATGCCACAATACAGAGACAAGATGATCAGCTTTAATAATTGGCTTAAACTCTGGTGTCAGTCAAAGGGGATCCGATGTCTGTCTGCCTGGGATGACATGCTGGACAAGCCACTCTGCTTCGCAAGGGACGGCTTGCACCTGTCACCCCTGGGCTTCCGGATATTGGCAAAGGCTCTTGCCACCCCCATAGTGCCTTTTTTAGGCAAGGCTCAAATTCTAAACCTACCACCCTAGAACACAAAAAAGGAAAAAAAACTAAGGGTAATGCTGCTCAATGCCAGAAGTCTCAACCTGAAGATGCACACACTCAAGGCCCTTCTCAGTATGGAGAACATCGATGTCTGTGCTGTGACTGAAACCTGGTTCAAGGCTCCCGAGAGCACCCCGGCACTATCAGGCTTTACCTCATATCATGCATTCCGGCCCCAAAATCCGGACAACACCAAGAAAGGAGGGGGGGTGTCTATATTCATCAAGAACACCCACACCTCAAGGTTGGTGGCAACGCACGATGCATCGGAGACCATCCAGGTGCAATTAACCATAGGCAAGACTGCTCTGCAATTTGTAGCATGTTACAGGCCACCCTCTCAATCTCAGGAACCTCACATAGCTTTCCTGAAAACACTGGAGGGGTAAATGTATCTCCAAACACCATCATACTAGGTGATTTCAACTACCCGAATATAGACTGGGATCACTACTCAAGCCCCAACACTCTAGCCCAAAGGTTCCTAGAGTTCATAAACTCAAATGCCATGGAACAACTAGTCACCATTTCCACAAGAGGAGATAACATACTAGATCTCATCATCACGAACATGGGGTCACAATGTTCAACACCAGAAGTATACCCTTCACTGGTGAGATCAGACCATAAACTAATCTCACTGGAAGTCCACATCCCGCCCCCACCTGAGATAAAAAAGACCACAGTGAAGAACTTCTCAAAAGCCAACTTCACACTTCTAAAGGCTAGTGTGGTCTCTTTTATGGCCCCCGAGACTGCGGAAACCATTACTCAAGCTGCTGAATCACTTACAAATGCCTTCTACCAGCACCTACAGGACTGCATGGATCAGGCAATCCCAAACAAAACAAAGACCCTTTGTACCAAAGGCAGTTTGGTGGACCCCAGCCATAAACAAGCTCTACAACAAAAGGAGGAAGCTACTACAAGATAGAGCAAAATCCTTAAAAGGGAAAACACCCTTGATCATTATAAGTAAAAAATTAAGATCTCTCATAAAATCATCCAAGGCAAATTTTGAGAGAAAAGTCACTAAGGACTCAAAGGACAATCATAAGCCCTTCTTTAGCTATGTTAGAAACCTGGGAGGAAACTCCCAGATATGCTCAGAATTAGTTCAAAATGATGTAAAAATTACTGAACCTACAGACATTGCCAACATACTGGCTGACAGGTTCAGTGCAAACTTCTCCCCCCTCCCCCCCAAAAGGTGAGATATCTATACCAGAGAATTATAGCCCCCCAAACATCTCAAACGCTCAGGTGAGAACTGCTCTCTCCAAGGCAAAAAACACAGCATCCATGGGACCAGATGGTGTCCCCGGATGTGTGCACCATGAACTCAATGAGGAATTAAACCCGCAGTTAGGGCAGCTGTTTAATCTTAGCCTCACCTCAGGATACGTGCCTAAGGAGTGGCATACGGCAACTGTGGTCCCACTTCACAAAGGAGGTGCCTCCACCGACTCGGGAAATTACCGTCCCATCAGCTTAACAAGCTTGATCTGCAAAGCTATGGAGAGGATCATAATGGAACTCATAAATAAAGACATAGGAGACTTGCAGACTTTGGATCCGACCCAGTTTGGCTTTGTCAAGGGCAGATCATGCCTTCTAAACCTGGTGGACTTTTTCAAAACAGTCACCAAGGCCATTGATGAGGGAAAGGCAGTCCACACAGCCTACCTCGACCTGGCAAAGGCTTTCAACACAATACCCCACTCAGGTATCATTGAAAAACTCATCAGCTTAAATGTAAACCCATACGTCACAAGATGGGTTGCAAACTGGCTAAGTGACAGAACCCACAGGGTCAGAGTTGCTGGCGCCATGTCAGACTCAAAGCCTGTCACAAGTGGTGTCCCACAGGGCTCAGTCCTGGGCCCTCTCCTGTTCGGCATCTACTTTTCAGAAGTACAAGCAAACACAGGAGGATTATGACTGACAAAATTTGCAGATGACTGCAAACTGGGCGCCATAGTTGAGAACACATCTGACACAGATATCCTTCAGAAGGGTCTTATAGAAACGGAAAACTGGTGTCAGAACCATGGCCTAAAGTTAAACGCCAAAAAATGCATAGTGATACCCTTCGGGAAAAACAAGGTTACCCCTAGCTACCATATAGGCGGCAACCCACTAAGCACAGAAGAGGTTATCAGGGATCTGGGTACCCAGGTTGACAGAAACCTTTCATTTGATACTCACGTTGCCAAAGTAGTTAGAAAGACCTTCTACATTGCCCAATTGATCATGAAGGGATTCACATCTAGATCAAGGGAAGTCATCGTCCCCCTGTACTCATCACTTATCAGGCCAATGATTGAGTACAATGCCCCATTCGGAATGTATCTGACACGACACCTGCAGCAACTGGAAAGGCCCCAAAAGTTCCTCACCAAAAGGATAAAGGGTCTCAAAAATATGTCCTATGCTGCCCGACTGAAGGAACTTCAGCTCTACTCAGTCGCTTACCGTCTGCTCAGAGGTGACCTGTGCCTGACATACAAGGCCATGTCCAACCCAGAATTGATGAACATGCTTCACCTCAAAAAATCTAGATCCCTCAGAACTACAAGGGTGGGAGACTTAAACCTTGGCACGGTTATTAATAGGACATGCTGGAGGGACAGATTCATCACCCAGAGACTCCCTATGCTGTGGAACAAAATCCCAGTACATGTGAGGCAGAGCACCTCGCTGGCTTTGTTCAAGAGAAATCTTGACCAATGGATGGGAGATCGCAGATATACCCCAGGGATTATCTCAGTGTCACTGCTTGACAGAAGCACAGCAAAATAATGGGCATAGTATCCTCCAAACTAAAGGGGTGGTGAAAGCCACAAAACTCTGGGCTAGGCTTATAAATGCCCTTGGGCAGATAGCCTAGTATGAACCTATGAACCTATGAACCTATGAGAATTATACAGGAGAACCCCTTTGTATGAGGTGGCAATGCTATCCATTGTGCCACTGTAAAATCCACTCAAGGCCTAGGTAGACATAAACAAATTACTTAACATTTATTTTCTGAAGGTTAGGAGACAGATGTACAAATCATACATACCCACAATATGATGCAGCATTAAGAATATTCATCACAGTGACTGCTACACAACATATTATTACCATATTATATTTACATGTTATTCCCATCCTTTGGATGAGGTGTTACACCAAGGCACCAGCTGCCTGCGTTGCTAGTATTTCAACGTTTTTACTCTTTTACATTTCGAAAAGAAATATCCCTAGTTTCTTCTTCTTAACAATGTAAACATATTCTATTACATTTCTTCTTATATGGCATATTTCCTTTTACTGGCAATTTATCTACTACCAAATTTTACAAAATGTCTTGACATTCTACTTTCTAATTACACCATTTGCTTCTTGTTTTTATAGCTTTAATTGTTTTCATTTGTTAGATTTTTCAATGCCTATGTATAGCAATGTTTTATCCTTACATTCTTATACCATATTTTCTATAACATCACTGTTTATTTTCCATAAAAATATTTTTTGCTTGGTAACATTTTATTTCTTCATTTATACACTTTTTCCTCTTTTTAACCATACCCCAAAATGTAACCTACTTATATTTATATATTTTACTAGTAGTCTCTCACATTTTTCATTTATCTACTTTAACACTTTGTACAAATTTAACGAAGCAGCATATATCACCTCCTTCTTCTTTATTTACATTCAAAACTCACTTTTTACTGAGTTTAATCTAGAGCCTCAATTAAATGAAAAAAATATCTGCAATGATTCATTTTCAAATACTGTTGGCATTATAAATATACTTGCTAAGTATGATATTTCCCATCAGTACTGACTTTATGAAATAAGCATTTTTTCTAAATAATAATTTATATGTTCACCAGAAAAGTCAGGGTTATTTTACTTCTTCTGTTGTTTTTCCCATTGAATTCTACTTATATATTTATTCCCAAATGTTATACCTATCACATAAATTTTCTATTTACCCTGACCTTTATTATATCATCTAAACCTTTACTTTTCTCTTTATTTAAAGCCATCTCTATCATCTGTAGATACTCATTTGTGCAAATTATTCCTTCTTATATCCAAATTTATTTTTTATTTTGCAATTATTATAATGTCATCTGCATATGTTAACAGAACTCAACTTCTTAACCATTCCGTTGTTATATACCTGCCTCCTTCATTTTGTGAACTACTTCACGTACTATCACATTCATAAAAAATGCAAAGACTATACAACTCATTGGATATCCCTGTCTTTCATCACTCATCATATGTACTTCTTGGCATAACCAGCCATTGACAAGTATATTTACTTTATTATTACTATACCCTGACATGTATAATTTTCTAACTTTTTTTCGCTTGTATTATATTTTTTCATCACCCATAAGATTTCATGTCCAATTGTGTAAAATGCTTTATCAAGGTCTGCTATCATGATTTTTGCTTCTACGTTTCTATTCATAATATCATCCACAATTTCTCTATCGTTAATACTTCTTGACAACCCTTTCCCTTTATACTGTGTATTCTATATTATTTTCCATTTTAGTTTCAAATATCTTTTGTATTATTTTCATAAAGTTTTTATAATCATTATTATTTAATATTATTGATCTCTAGTTGTTTAACTGTCTTCTATCTTCCTTTTTCCATATGAATTTAAGTATTCTACTACATAATTCTTTATACATAAAACCTTCACTTAGCCATTCATTCAAAATGTTTAAAAAATACTTTTGTCAATACATAAATTGTTGTGCATTTCATACCCTATTCCATCTGGTCCTGCAGCTGAATCTATATTTACTTGTCCTAATACTTTAAAAAATCAGAATTCAATACACAGGAGGTTCAGATTCAAAAGTTTACTAGTGTACACCAGGAGACAAAAAAACATACAAGTACAGAATTTTGTCTGACATGATGCAGGAAGTAAAGAATATTTTATAGTGTTTGCATTCAAGTTATGCCCACCTTACTGATGTGGTTAGTCACAAGGCATCTACATCACTTTTACTAACAGTATTCTATTCATCTAATAATGCTGATGCAGTACATTTAAAAAAACTTTTCCTTTAGATACAGTACGGCCTTGCTATCCAGCTGGCCAGTCATAATGTCTTTCTGTAAAGTTACTTCTTAAAGGTCTTATATCAGTTCGAATACAATAGCAGATTCAGACTTTAAGTTCACCTCTTTGTTCACTGTTTCACTTTCCCACCAGCTGTGTTCTTATCTTACAGGGACAAATTACTACATCAGGAAAGGAGGATTCAAGGACAGGTTATCTTATCAGGAAGAAGCGGAAGATTTACACATTTTAATTTCCTGACCCAGCAGATAATCATTTATGAAAAGCATAACATTAAGCTTGCTGAGCTGGCAGCTGCCAGGGTCAGGGGTCAAAGCACACTGCAGTTTCAGAAGCTACTTGCATTTACACATGAATTTATCCCTTTTGTTACATGATTAATAGAATAAAATGTATTATAAACTACATTGCTTTTAAACTAGCATTTCACATATATTTAAATACATATTTTTCTAACATTTTCCCCCTATTAATACTTTTTATTCTATTTTGAAGTATGCATAGTGTCATTTCATCTCCTAGCCTTTCCCACTCAGGATTTTCAGCTAGGTGAGTCATTTAATCTATACTTCAGAAAAAGCGTCATCTGAAATCAATCTTTCAATTTCAATATCTTGGTAGAAAGTTTCAGTAACAGATACATCAACAAAATCTTTGATTAATCTTTTCATGCAGGGAATTCCACAGCAAACACATGCTCCTATTAGGAGTATACCCACACAAATAGCAATTAGAATGTTCATTAGGATGGAGCCCCACCCCTCCAAACAGATTCTGGAAGAAGTCCGTCAGTGGGTTTGGGCCTGGTTCAGTCATGGCTGATACTTGCTGAATTACCTTTAGGTGATTATTTATCTCATGGCGATTGTCAGGGATGAAAGCACAGCATTCTTCTTTGATAAGCGCGCACGTACCACCTCTCGCCGCTAGGGTGAAGTCAACAGCCATCTGATTTTGTAGCACAACAGTTCTCATTGCATTCAGTTCATCAGTCACCAATTCTAGGGTGGAAAAAGTTGCATTACTCATTACTTTGAGAAGTTTCGACAACTTCCTCAGCTCCCAGATCGATTTGACTGCTCCATAGGCTGGTAGTATTCCTGCCCAGGATATAACACTGTCACCCAAGTCCATATGAGTCAATTCACTTTTGTCTTTTACTGAATTATGGTCTTTCCAACCAGCTTTGATCTTCCCAACTGGATTCACAGGTTTCTTAACTGGACCTTCAGATTTTCAAGCTGTTTCCCTTACGTTTCGTATCTTACCCAAAGGTAATTCTGCAGTATGTCTTATTACTGGAACCAGATAACCCCAAAAAACAACTGCCGGACCAATTCTCAGGTAACCATTTATATGCCTTTTTCCCACAAATAAAATAACAGTTTTCTACTTTAGTACTAATACGCATCAGCCCTGCATGAAACATTTTCTGATCTATAACTGACAATTGTTTAAACAAAACAGGGTTTTGTCGTACTTCATTCAATGCTGTTTTCATTGTGCTCAAATATGAATCATAGTTAGTATTACAAACAGTACCTACACTTTTAACTTCAATGTAACACTTGTAGGATATAGTAATATTACAATTACTCCATCCTACTTGGAAGGTATCGTTTTTAAAAAAGCACACAATTCCCTTTTGTGTAACAGGTAAAAATAATGTTATTTTGTCTTGTGATCTCACAGTTCCTGTGTCAAAAAGTAAATTCTCCCAAGTCTCATTTATCCCCAAAGGGACAGCGGACATTATCAGTCCTCCATATGCTGTTGGTATAGCTGTACAAACCCAGCAATTTGAAATGTTCATAGTCTCTGCATACACACGTTTCATGGCCAGGTATGTGTTAAAATTTGGATGCCAGTCTATAGACGTTTCATCACGCCTTCCCACTTTCACTTGTGTGGTTGTGTGTAGGATGAACCACAGCAAGAGAAAAATTGTCACAATTACAGTTAAATGTACACACAACAAAATGATTATGCAACATCTCTGGGGTTGATCTAAACTTCTATTCGCTTTGCTTTTGGCCATCTTGGTCTGGTTGTGTATCAGTCTCGAAGTTTTTATCAAGTTGAAAGTTCTTTACCGGTTTACAATGCATCAAATGAACCCAGGACATCCTCTCAGCTACTCTGACTGCAGTAGGCGTTGCCAACAGAACCTGGTACGGACCTTCCCACTTTGGACTCGCCCAGTTTTTCCTTTTCGTCACTTTCAGCCAGACCCACGACCCTAGGGCCAAGACTGCATCCACCGGTCTGGTCTGTTCCTTATCTGAAAAAGAGTTAAACTGCAAAACAGATTTATTCCTTAACAATTTTTTCATATATTCTGCTAACGAACTGTCAGCCTCCTGCTCTGCAGGCATGAGAGCTTTCCACTGAGGCACATAATATGCTCTCCCAAAAACCATTTCAAAGGGAGTCAAACCATTTACATTTGGAACCGTTCTCATACTCAGCAGTGCTAAAGGCAGACAGTATATCCAATTCTTTTGGGTCTCCTCTACTAGCTTCCTAAGCTTACTTTTTAGGGTACCATTGTACCTTTCCACCAGTCCTGCTGACTGTGGGTGGTAGGCACAATGGTTCTTTAAGGAGATACCAAAAAATCTCCCAAGCTGGTGAATCGTCTGATTCACAAAATGTGTGCCATTGTCACTATAAATCCTTTCCGGAATGCCAAATCTAGGGATTACTTCTTTTATCAGGGCTTTTGCCACTGTTGCTGCATCCAGGTTTTTGGTTGGAAAAGCTTCTACCCATTTAGAAAACATGTCTACAATAACTAAACAAAACTTCTTCCCTTCACATTTATTCAATTCTATGAAATCCATACAAATAGTATGAAATGGGTATAGTGGTATAGGAAAACTTCCTTGCTTGGTTTTAAATGCTCCTTGTGCATGGTGCTTGTTACAAGTATGACAAGCTGCACAAAATTTTTTTGTGTAGTTTATGTATCCATATGTTTGGAATATTCGATTTACTAACTGTACCATCCCCCCTGTTGAGACATGGCACTGCCCATGGCTCAACAAAGCTGCATATCTAAATAAATTAGACGGCAATATCGGTTTTCTTTCTTTGGAAATGTACAGTCCATTCTCAAAAATTGCACCTCGTTTTACCCATTTTTGTTTTTCTGCTTTTGTAGTAAGCGTCTGCATTGTTTTTAACATGTCTAAATCTAAAATCTCAGAGGGTTGTAATTCCTCATTTAAAAGTAAAGTTTCTGAGTCTGAGGCTGCTTGCTTTGCAGCTGCATCAGCTCATGCATTACCTTTTGAAATCTTATCCTGTTGTTTTGTATGAGCTACGCATTTACAAATAGCTACTTTGGTAGGTAACTGAATAGATTCTAATAGCTCCAAAATAAATTGCACATGATTAATAGGTTTTCCACTGGATGTAGTCATTCCTCTATTTTTCCATTGTTGTGCAAATACATGTACTGTAGAAAAAGCATACTGACTGTCAGTATATATGTTTACACACTTGTTTTTTGCTAAAGTACATGCTCTCGTCAAAGCTATCAACTCTGCTGCTTGTGCAGATAAGTTGTGTGGTAAGGATTGAGCTTCTAAAATTTCAGTGTCTGTAACTACTGCATATCCCACCAGATTCTTCCCTGTAGGACCCCTTCTGCATGAGCCGTCCACGTAATATGTCACCTCAGCATTATCCAAGGGCATATCTGTAAGATCTTGTCTAGGTAAAGCTAACTGTTCAATTTCCTGCAGGCAGCTGTGTGGCATGCCCTCCACAGGAGTTGGAAGTAATGTCGATGGATTCAATGTCATACATCGTTCAATTGTCATATGAGGTTGGCTCAGCAGTATAGTCATACATGAAAGATGTCTAGCAGGAGAAAGGTATGCCATTTTCTCTTGTAGTAAAATTATTGCAACTGCATGAGGCACTCTCAATGTGAGAGGATAAAATAACACCACTGAGGCCGAAGCCTGTACTGCCATTGTGGCTGCAACTACTGCTTGTACACAGTGAGGCAAAGATCGTGCCACTGGGTCTAACTGTAATGAATAGTAAGCTATGGGGCATTGCTTGTCCCCATGTTGTTGCGTCAATACTGACGTCATGTACCCTTGCTTACAATCTACGGTCTGAAAAAAACGTGTGTGATAATTTGGAAGTCCTAAAACTAATGAAGAAGCTATCAACTGCTTCAACCTGCAGAAAGCCGTTTCTGCTTCTGTTGTCCATTGTAAAATATCTTGTGCTGCCATTGGTGTCTTATATATCAAATCAGTCAGTGGAGCAGATTCTAAAGCATAATTTGGTATCCAGCTCCGACAAAAATTAGTTGTACCTAAGAAAGACATCATTTCTTTCTTGGTTGTTGGTTTGGGTGCTTGCAAAATTGCTGTTTTTCTTTCCTCATTTAGTATTCTACCATCATTGGATATTACATATCCCAAGTATCTAACTTGTTTTCTCCAAAGTTGTAACTTACTTTTGTTTACTTTGTGTCCTTGTATTGCTAAAAATTTCAATAATGCTACAGTATCCTCCCTGCACTGCTGCTGGGTGGGGGCTGCTAGCAAGATGTCATCTACATAAAGTAGAATTTGACTACCTCCCGGTGGGGTAAACCCTGCCAGGTTGCTAGCCATTTCTTGTGCAAATATTGTTGGGCTCTCACAATATCCCTGTGGTAGTCGAGTATATGTATAACTTTTACCCTGAAATGTAAATGCAAACCAATATTGACTATCAGGATGTATAGGTATTGAAAAGAAAGTATTGCTAATATCTACCACAGAGAAATACTTCTGTTGCGGTTCTAAATCATTTAACAAGGTATGTGGGTCTGGCACCGTAGGTGCTCTAGGTATTACTGCATTATTTACAGCTTGTAAATCTTGTACCATCCGCCATTCCCCATTTGCTTTTTTAACAGGAAATAGGGGTGTATTACATGGTGAATCAGGAGATTCTACCAGTACTCCTTCTTTGAGTAATGCTGCTATTATAGGCTTAATTCCTATTTCTGCATCCTTTCTCAAAGGGTATTGTCTTTTCTGTGGTCTAAAAGCTGACTTTGGGGTAATTGTAACTGGTCCTGCTGTTCGAATAAGTCCTACATCTGACTTGCCTGTTGACCACAGAGTTGTTGGAATTTCACACAAGGCCTTTTCTTCTTCTTCTAATAAAAATGCTAATCAGCTGTCCTCCCTAGATTGCAAGTGTACAGCTGGATGTGTCTGTGTCAACCAATTCAGTATTTGTTTTTGTATCCCTTGTCCTGACAGTTCTAAATCAGTCTGTTTCTCCCATCTTGTTACTTTTTCTCCTAAGTCTGCCCATTTAACACTATTGTTCTTTGTCAGGCTGACATGTGGCAACCAATTTGATCTATACAATGCAAGGAATTCTTGAGGTAATGAACAGCTAACTACATTGTTCCCCTCTGTATCCCAGTACAAAGTACGCAAAACCAATCTAGTTGCATGATTTCTAAACAGTTCTTGCTCATACTCTCTATCAGGTCCTGGTGTAGTACAGTAGTATAGAGTACAGTGTAACAAATGCTGTTGATCAGTGTCAAGGGAGGGGGCTTTACTGATGGCTACGTTCATCAGTTCCTTGATCACTGCCCCTGGACCAGTCATGACTAGGTCCTGGCTGTACCAATAAAAGGTTTCACCCTCCGATCGCACTACAAAGGTATCCATTTGTCTCTGTGCCTCCATACCTTGTACAGTTGGAACTACTGCTATGCCAAATATCTGCATAAGGTCCCTGCCCAATAGGTTTACTGGACACTTTGCAGAAACAACTACTTTACTTCTCTGGGTCATACCTGAAACAGGGTCAGTTATTGCTATATCATGGGAGAGTGGCTCCCTGTATAGCTGTCCGTTTGCTGCTTTTACTAATATATAATCAGGTGATTCGGAATGTTCTGGTAACTTGGAGGGGTGTATCAAAGTCCGTGATGCCCCTGAGTCACACAGGAATTTGACTTCCCTTCCCTCCACCAGAAGTGTCACTTCTGGTTTTGTATCTGCTAAGTAGAGCTCCAGGCTCAACAATGCTAAATCTAAAATTTAATTTCCATTTTTGTCTAAGTCAATTTGTACTTCCTCTACTCCTTCTACTACATTGGCATTTGTCTTTTCTATTCTAGCTGTTACTGGTGATTCCTGACTTTCATATGATGTATCCTCACTATCATATAGTCAGTCCTCATCCCCTTTATCTTCCGTCGTTGCTTTCTTATTTTGTTTACAGTCCCTAGCTAGATGTCCTTTCTTTCCGCACTTGAAGCATTCACCTCTCTTTTTCCTCTCTTCAAAATCTTCTGATCATTTGTCAGACTGCTTGTTTCCCTGGGCATTCTTCTTGCCCTTTTTACCTGACTGCAATACAAATACTTCAGCTCCATCTTCAGCAGTGAAGACTTGCGCCTTCATTTTCTTTTTACTATTAAAATGTCTCAGCATGTCTAGCGTATTCGAGTAAGGCTTGTAGCCTCCCTGTTCGATGATATATCATATGCTTCGTAATGAAGCTACTAATAGGTGCAATGCAACCTTTCAAAAATGCATTTTTTAATTGTTGTTCATACGGGGAATCAGTTGTTTGGTTCTCAGGAACCGACATACCGCTATGATTATTAAAGCATTCTAATAATCTAGCATAATATCCATCTATTGTCTCATTTTCCTGTTGTATGCATTGATTAATGCAAGTCCAGTCTGCTCTAGGTTTCCATTTCTCAGAGATTCTGTCTGTCAGACCTTTCACTCTGTTGTCTAACTCTGCGTCACTATGTGGGAGTGGCCTAAGTTCTGCATTACGAGGATTCCAGGTGCCACAAATTATGTGCCAATCTGGACCTATAATTTGTCTTACTACTTTTTTTACTTCTTCCCCATTCAAGTGGTAACTTAACCTCATGCCTTGTAAATCTTCTAAAAATTTCGTAAAATTAACTTTTGGATGGGGGATTCCCTCAGTAGCCTTCCGGATATCTTCCGGTGTCCATGGTCTATATACTAAGAGTGTTGGATCCTGCCCTTCCTGTCCTGCCTGAGGATTTGGAACTTCTATAAGTGGGCATATTTCTTCCTCACTCTCATCCTGTAGATTTCTCTCTATCTGGTAAAATTCTGTGTCCCTATGTGTTTTACGTGTTTAGGACCTAGTCTCAATAGGATCTCTAACAAATGGTTGTGGTCTTACTGAAACTTCAGGATAACGCAGAGGCGGACCAGCCTGTCCACTCGCTTCATATCCTGAAAAGGGTAAGGGAGGGGGAAAGGGAGGAGGAGGAGGCGCAGTAGCTATTACCAAGTTATTATCCTCTTTGTCTAAAAATAATGTTTTTGAATTTTTAAGCTTCTGTTCCCTACGATTTGCTTCCTCAATCCACCTCTGTGCTTGAGGTATGCCTAGTTGGCGTTGCTTTTTTGCCTGACCTCCTGCATCAGATTTAAGCTGTTTAAGGAGTTTAACTAGGGTAAGTTTATCTAGTTTACCATCAAATTCATATTTGTTAACCCATTTCGTATAATACCTAACATTATCAGCACGCTGTAATTGCATGTATTTTGCGTCTTCGGTTGGGGCGGATCTCGCGAGGTTTTAGTGCACTGATTACCCATGTCAAAGAAAATGTTACGTAACCCTTTTTTATTACGTGATGTCAATTTCTTAGTTCCTGTTTACAGTTTATCTAGAATAACTGTCTACCTTATTCTGTTACCCTGATCTATGACAAAATATACAGTACTTCCTTTTGTCCCTGATCTGCAAAACAAATCTTGACAATAATATACTGAAACCTAGTCCCTGATCTAAAACAGAAAAAAGGCAAATTCTTCCTACCTGAGCCTCCTGGTCTTGAAAATGGTCAAATTCCACTCTTCGGCCACAGATCAGAAAGTGGCCAGCCTCTTTACACACGACAATTCAGTCGGAGGTCTTTTCACTCAAGAAGAACCATTTTGGTAACTTCTCTTGCGCAGTATTCGACCACCGATACACTCTGATCTGCAGCTTACCAAGGGAATTCCGTCTCAAAAGGATCAAACTGTTAAATAAAAAATCAGAATTCAATACACAGGAGGTTCAGATTCAAAAGTTTACTAGTGTACACCAGGAGGCAAAAAAACATACAAGTACAGAATTTTGTCTGACATGATGCAGGAAGTACAGAATATTTTATAGTGTTTGCATTCAAGTTATGCCCACCTTACTGACGTGGTTAGTCACAAGGCATCTACATCACTTTTACTAACAGTATTCTATTCATCTAATAATGCTGATGCAGTACATTTACAAAAACCTTTCCTTTAGATACAATACGGCCTTGCTATCCAGCTGGCCAGTCATAATGTCTTTCTGTAAAGTTACTTCTTAAAGGTCTCATATCAGTTCAAATACAATAGCAGATTCAGACTTTAAATTCACCTCTTTGTTCACTGTTTCACTTTCCCACCAGCTGTGTTCTTATCTTACAGGGACAAATTACTACATCAGGAAAGGAAGATTCAAGGACAGGTTATCTTATCAGGAAGAAGCAGAAGATTTACACATTTTAATTTCCTGACCCAGCAGATAATCACTTATGAAAAGCATAACATTAAGCTTGCTGAGCTGGCAGCAGCCAGGGTCAGGGGTCAAAGCACACTGCAGTTTCAGAAGCTACTTGCATTTACACATGAATTTATCCCTTCTGTTATATGATTAATAGAATAAAATGCATTATAAACTACCTTGCTTTTAAACTAGCATTTCACATATATTTAAATACATATTTTTCTAACACTTGCCCTAATACTTTATCTTGCCCACTGACTACTTTCTTTTTTCTTGCACATATTATACTATATTATTCATAATCTTTTCCTGAGTTCTTTCTATTTCTCCATTTACATTTTTCATTTCTCTCATTACACTGCCATCTTTCTTTACTAAGCTGCTTAAGTAACGTGACACTTCTTCTCTTTTCTCTTGTAAAAATATTCTTGTATTTTTCTTGATTTCTGTCATACAATTATTTTTTTTCTGTCAAAGTGCTTTCTATGATTATAGTCTAAATTTTCCATTGCATCATTATATGCTCTTTTATATTTTTTCTTTCTCTACTTTTCTCACATCATATTGCCACTGTAAAAAACATGTATTTTATATTTCTCCTTAAATATCATCCACCATTCTGACCAATTTTTATAAAATGTTCTCATAGTAATATCACTTTTCTATATTTGTATTATTAATCTCTTTCCTTCTTCATTCTTCTCTCTCTCATTTATCCTTTTTATTCTTTTCCTATTTTTATATATTCCTTTTTTCCTTTATCTATAGTCAAATTGCTAGATGATCAGTAAATCCTGTTTCATTACCTCCCCTTCTCCTGTAAGTAAACCTTCTGATACTATAAAATAAAAATAATCTAATTCTGTTCTAGACATACTCCTTTTGTAAGTTCATGAATTCTTGTCCCAAATGTTTAATATACCACATCCTATATCTTCTAAAAAAAAATTTATATTATTTCCTTTCTTTTTACACTTGCATCTTAAATCACAAATCAAGTCTTCTGTTGTTATAATATTCATATTTATCACAACATAGTATAAAATCTGATGCAATAAGCTTTCCCTTTCTTTACAATTAGTATAAGCATATAATGTTATAATTCTATATTTTTGTTCTTTCTATTTTAAATCTATAATAGTTAATCTACCAATTTTTGCTCAAGTTACATCTAATATCTTTACTGTATTTCTACAGAATACATCTATTCATAGGTTCATAGGTTCATAGGTAGATACTAGGCTATCAGCCCAAGGGGCAAAGTAAGCCTAGCCAACAAGGTTCCCTGGCTTATGCCACCCAAGAAAGTTAATTTCCAGTGCCCCTGTTGAGCAGAGCCACAGAAGTAATTCCCAGGGTATATTTCCTATTTCCCATCCACTTATCAACATTTTTCTTAAAGAGTGCTAATGAAGAACTTTGCTTGATATAGATGGGTAGCTTGTTCCAGAGTATAGGAAGTCTCTGGGATAGGAATCTATCCCTCCAGCATGTCCTGTTTATTGTGGTGACAAGGTTCAGGTCCTTAGAGCATGTAGCTCGGAGGGGCTGAGATTTCTTTGGGTGTAGCATGCCCAACAGCTCTGGGTTTAACATAGCTTTATATGTTAGGCAGAGATCTCCTCAGAGTAGGAGGTATGCTACAGAGTAAAGCTGGAGTTTTTTGAGATGTTCAGTGTAGGGCATCTGTTTGAGGCCAGCAATCCTCTTTGTGAGGTACTTCTGTGGCCTTTCCAGCTGCTGCAGATGTCTTGTCAGGTACATTCCAAAAGAGCCGTTGTACTCTATAATGAGTCTAATGAGTGCAGAGTAGAGGGGAACAATGGCCTCTTTTTTCCTGGTGGAGAACCCTTTTGTGATGAGGTGTGCCACATAGAAGGATTTCCTGACTACTGTGGCGATGTGATTATCAAAGGAGAGACTACTGTCCACCTGGGTCCCAAGGTCTCTTATCACACATTCGGCGTTAAGCAGACTGCCGTTTATGTGGTAATTCATGGGCACAGAGTTTTTGCCAAAGGGGATGACAATGCACTTTTTGGCATTGAGCTTGAGGCCATGCCTCTAATACCAGGCATCTGTCTCAGCGAGACTCGACTATGGCTCCTAGTTTGCAGTCATCTGTGAACTTCATTAGCCAGAGGCCTTCTGTGTTAGCCTGTACTTAACAGGAGAGGTCCCAGGACTGAACCCTGTGATACTCCAGCTGTCACTGGTTTGAAGTCCGATTTGGAGTCTGCAACTTTTACAGTGTGGGTTCTGTCAGTGAGCCTGTTGCAACCCATCTTGTGACATAGGGATTTATAACAAGTTTAGTGAGTTTAGCTATAATTCAAGAATGGGGGATGGTGTCGAAAGCCTTGGCGAGGTCAAGATAGGCTGTGTGAACCACCTTACCCTCGTCTATGGCTTTGGTGACTGCCTCAAAGAAGTCAATTAGGTTTAGAAGGCATGGTCTGTTTTCACAAACCCGAACTCGGTGGGGTCCAGAGTTTGGAGGTTACCAATATCTTTGTTCATGAGTTCCATGAGGATACATTCCATGGCCTTGCAGACCAGGCTCATCAGGCTAATAGGGCGATAGTTCCCAGGATCAGTGGTGGCTCCTCCTTTGTGGAGTCGGATAACTGTTGCTGTGTGCCATTCACTGGGCACAAAGCCTGACTTGAGACTATAATTGAACATGGTGCTTAGGTGGGGAGCCAGTTCGTTCTGAAGTTCGTGTAAAATGCAGCCTGGGATGTTGTTCAGTCCCATGGATGCTATGTTTTTGGTTTTAGAGAGTGCAGGTTTTACCTGCATAGATGTGATTATAGGTACTCTGCATTCTTCTTGTATAGATATGGGCACTTTAGGGGGTGAGAGAGGGGTAAAGTTAGCACTGAACCTATCTGCCAGGATGTTGGCAATATCAATTGGTTCTGTAATTTTCGTGCCATTGTGCTATAACCCAGAGCAGATCTGGGTGTTGCCATTAAGATTCTTGACATAGCTATAGAATGCTTTGTGGTTGCCCTTAGAATCAGTGGCAATTTTGTTTTTTGTAGCTAGCTTTGGAGGATCTTATAAGGGATCTTCAGCTTCTTACTGAGACTGACCAGGCAGCACCTCCACTCATGGGATTTTACTCTCTTTTGGAACAGTTTTTTCCTTCTGTTATAGAGTTGGTTTATGGCAGGGGATCACCAGATTGGCTTCCATTTTTTGGAGGATAGCGTCTTGGTTCTGTTTGGGATAGCATGATCCATGCATTTGTGTAAGTGCTTATAGAGTGCATTTGTGTAGGATTCAGCAGTCATAACTGTATTGTCCATCTGCATGGGTGTCATGAAGTTTGCCACTTCTGTCTTAAGAAGCATGAAGTTGGCTTTGGAGAAATTTTTTTACCTTGGTTTCCTTAATGGTTGGTGGGGGCAGGATGCAGATATCTAGGGTGATTAGCTTATGGTCAGATATGACCAACGAGGAGTCAACTTCAGGTGTGGAACACTGGTCACTCATGTTGGTAATGACTAGGTCTAGGATATTGTTGCCCCTGGTGGGGGTGTGGATAAGTTAATCCAGGGCATTGGAATTTATGAATTCCAGAAAGCATTGAGTGAAGGAGTTGGTACATGAGTAGTTTTCCCAGTTAATGGTGGGGTGTTTTTGGTTGAACCCTAATATTTTCCAGTACATCAAGAAAAGAGGAGTGGGAGTCCTGGGGCATGGTGGGAGATCTGTAAGAAGCTACAATTTGGATGGCAGTTTTGCCCAGAGTTAATTGCACTTGGATAA
Organism: Protopterus annectens; assembly: GCF_019279795.1. Classification (NCBI taxonomy): domain Eukaryota; kingdom Metazoa; phylum Chordata; order Ceratodontiformes; family Protopteridae; genus Protopterus; species Protopterus annectens. The sequence goes on along the minus strand of NC_056733.1, from coordinate 1,293,728,173 downwards.
CCTTAGATGCATTATGCTGCGCAACTAGCCTTGAGGTGTGGATATCCTGAATGAATATGGACACACCTCCGCCTTTGGTGTTCTGGTCCAAGTTAAATAGCCAAAAAGTGTGGCATGAGTTATAGCCTGGTAATGTAAGGGTGCTGTCTACAGCCTTGAACCAGGTCTCTGTCACTGTACAGATATTGATGTTCGCCATTTTAAGGAGTGCCTCGAGTGAGTGCATTTTGAGATTTAGACTTCTAGCATTGAGTAGCATTACCCTCAGTTATTGCTTGCCTGTTCTTGTTATGGTGGTGAATTTGTCATTTGAACCTTACCTAAAAAAGGCACTATAGGGGTGGCAAGAGCCTTTGCCAGTATCCAGAATCCCAGGGGCGGCAGGTGCAGGCCATCTCTGGCAAAGGATTGTGGTCTGTCGACCATATTGTCCCAGGCAGACAGATACTGGATCCCCTTAGAATGACACCTGAAGCTTATCCAATTGTTGAAATCAATCATTTTGTCTTGTACTGCAGTATCATTCTGGGCAATGGCAGGATGCTTCTCAGGGCTAGGTTCTTAACTGCCTGGGCTACAAGATCAGAGAGCTCTTCCATGTCTCTTTTCACGTAGTCCAGGGAGGTACATCTCAGGCCGTTCACACCAACATGGACAATGACAGAGTCATATTAGTACTTGTTGTGGAGTGACCTGAGTGCATGAGTTATGTGGTGGATCCTGGCACCTGACAGGCAGCTGACAGTAACTTTCTCCTTGTTTAGCCTGATGAGTGGGGCATCAGTGTGCCTGACTATAAAGTCACCTATGACTAGTGTGTTGGGTACATTGGATTGACTTATGGGCTGTGTTTTATTGGCACACTGAGTCTGTGTGCTATGTGTCATTTGGGTTGTGTTGGGGGGTGGAGGTTACTTGCATTTCTGCTTTGGAGGTCTTTGTTGCTTGAGCAGATTATTATTGAGAGCCTCTGTGAATGTTTTTGTGTTTCTATGTGTGGATTTTGGTGGTGTAGGTTTAGTGGGACTATGTGATGAGTGTGGTGTGGTGCAAGTGTTTACCTTCTCCTCTTGACTGTCAAGTTCAGTCTTGGTTGGAGAGAGCTTTACCTCCAGTTTGGCTAGATAAGTGCATCTCTCACAGGTTGTGTTGTTGGGTGGTAGGAGGAGAGGGTTGTCTGTGTACATTACTTTAGGATGCCCAGATTCATCAGATAGACAAAAGAGAACACTGGGAGCTGACCCTTGGACATGCCTGGATAAAAAACTACTTTCCTTTAGACAAGTGAGGAAAGTGAGTATAATAGCTGTTTTTCTCTAAGCAAGTGAGGAAAGTAAGTACAAAAACTGTTTTCCTCTAGGTAAAGATGAAGGTTGAGTGCTGTAGTAATTTGTAGCTTATTTAGTGCTAACAACAAGTTCTGAACAAGTGCTGAGCATGAATAAGCAAATTCAAGTGCTAAAACTAAGAATCTGTACCTGGATCTTGTGGTAGATAGGCTACTTAGTGCTTACCACTCCGACAGATAAGCTAGAATGCTTCCCTCCAATGCAGACAGCAAATCTGTATCTGGACTAGACTAGTTACAGGAAAGGTAGGAACAAGTGCAAACACAGGCTTTTAAACCAGAAAGTTGAAAGAGATGGAAAAACTGCCCAAACGGCCAATAAACTACAATTTCTGGACAAGAAACCACTCTTGTGGTAGACAGGCTACCTAGTGCTTTCCACTCCCACTGATAAGCTAGAAGGCTTCCCTCCAACACAGAAAGGCTTAGGGTGGCTCAGAAGCTTACAAACAGTCCTGGATACAGCATATCTGTATCTGAATTAGACTAGTTACATGAAAGGTGGGAAACAAGCGCAAATGCAGGCTTTTAAACCAAAAAGTTGAATGAGATGGAAAAACTGCCCAAACGGTCAATAAATTAAAATTTCTGGGCCAGAAACCACTCTTGTGGTAGATAGGCTACCTAGTGCTTACCATTCCCACTGATAAGATAGAAGGCTTCACTCCAACACAGAAAGCCTTGGGGGGCTCAGAAGCTTACAAACAGTCCTGGTTATAGCAAATCTTTATCTGGACTAGACTAGTTACAGAAAAGGCAAGAAACAAGCTTAGAATTTTTTTTGAAAAGTGGAAAGGGAGAAAGGTGAAACAGAAGATAATTCAAAATTAATGACCTAAGTGGCTTGCCCTTCACAAATGTTCTCTCTGTATTAGGTAGGATGAACTAGTGACACTAGACTGGAATAGAGCTGGGATAGAGCTGAACAGATGGGACTGGTAGGAGTATCTGAAGTCAAAATATGATCTCACTGTACTCAGTTGAGTGAGCAAATGAGATACACCTAAGAGGAGTGTTCAAACACAAATTTACAGGAGGGGCAGACAATTCCAAAGCCACCAAGATTAATACCAGAACAAGAACTGGGTGGGAGAGTGGGAAATTAACTGCAGAAACAGACAGAGACCACAGTATTCTATGAAACAATTAAATAGAAAAACAAATAACTAAAGAGACACAGCCCAGTGAGAACATATCTCATTTCCCAAATTCCAGATTATCTTTCCTACCCATAGTTTTTCCATTTGTAATCTTTCTTTCTTTGTTAAAATTCTTGTGTATTCTAATATAATTATGTCTACATCACACGTATTACATCACTCCAATAATTTCTATTCTTCTTTCTGTGTTCTTAATACTATTCACATTTACAGAAAGCACTCTAAATTTTATTTTAATTTTCTCTTTTCCTTAGATTCACGGCTTCATAAGTTCATAGCTAATTACTACATTAGCTGTTTTAACAGGCTATTCTAAACCTAGCCAATTTCCTTCCCAGAGGTAAGAAACACACACTATCTTGTGTCTGTGAGTAAAACACCTTAACTATTATACCAAACCCCAGCCATTAGCTGTATATATTATTTTTTATCCTTTCTCTTTTTTTTTCCTTTTCTACTTATCCCTTTGAATTATCTTGTTCTGTCTTTTACCCTTTTACCAATAGAATTATTATTTTTTCATTTTACAACCTGCCAATTTATGTCTTCTTCATTACTGATTTCAGACTTTCTTCTATGTCCGCTCTATTATTACTTCTCATCTATTTTTTCTTCTATTTCTACTACTTCTAAAATGTCCTCTTTTTGTTCACTTTCTTTTTCTTTACTCTTATTTTCATTTTTGCAATCCATCCATTTATGTCCAATTTTCTTACAGTTATAACATTTAAATTCACACTTTTTGCATCATGTCCTATGTTCCCACAAATGTAACAGTTTCTTTTGTCACAGTTACTTATCAAATGTCCTTTTCCACAAAAAAAAAAATGTTTAGGGTTGTCCCCGGTATTTTATGACACCCCTATTCTCCTCCACATTTATCATGCTTGGTACATGTGTTTTTTTTGTCTTTATAGTTTTAACATATTAAAATCACAGCACCAGTCCATAAACCCCTTTTGTCATAAATATTTACAATGCCCAGTACTTCTTTGCATAAAGTTTTCATATGTTCTTTGAAAATCTCTTTCTACATATGTTCGAAATTGTACATGAATTTTCTTTTTTGTTTTCCTGTTAAATGCTTTTATCACACAAAGATTCCATAGGTTACAGTCTTTCTTTTTTTTTTTTTTTATAGTCTCCAAAAAATCTGTCCATTCAAACAACAGCCTCAAATATAATGTCACAAAATGTCTCTTTATTAATACGAATAAATACTCTTACCTCATGTGCATTTACACCGAAAGGAGTTATTAAGTTGTCCTACATTTCATACCTGTTCATTTCTTTGTCTTCTTTACTTTGAATCCTTAGCATGTACTTCCATTTTTCATTTTCTTCTGCCTTCTTTTCTGCTACTCCACTTTTGCCTTCTTTTACTTTCTCTGCACGTTTTCTTTTCAATATCACCACTGTTCTGTAGGATTCTGTCTGCATCTTCCTGTTATATTTTCTCCATAATGTCCCCCAGGAAACATCTTCTGCATTTTCTGACTCACTCTGTACCACCATTTCTTTAAGTAAATTATCCCACAACCTTCCCGACTGGTGGTTTGTTAATTATACATCCATGATTTGTTGACTCATCTCCATCAAACAGGTTTCTTTGAAGCATTTCCTCAGAATCCTACACACATTCTCCTGTCTCAATATTTGCTTTCTCCTCCATTTCTTTCACCCCTCCATCATCTCCTTCTCTCTTCATCTGCCTCCCTGTTTCTCTAGGCTGCCTCTGCACCCGGAATGCTAACAGGAAATGCTCCTCCAAAATGTGTCCCACTTACAGCAATGATGAATAGGGGAAGTTCTTCGATGCCCTGTCCAAATTTTCCCTAGTAATATCAATACCATCACAGGTCTCTCCTGAAGAGAAGCTCCTAGTCTAATGGGACAAACCTGGTCAACAAAGGATAAATAGCTAAATAAATTAAAAATCCTGTTTTAATAAGCTACCATTCTCTTTGGAGGGAAATTGTATTTTTACAGCCTGCAAATGTTTCAACAGTGATAGTGGTACAGTTTTTTTTTTTAGAATTGCTGTTTATCCGTAGCTTAAATGTAGTATTTCTAATCTCAGTAGGCAATAAATTCCAGAACTTTGGGGAAGTAGCAGTGAAGGCTTTGAGACCTGCTCCTCTCTTTGCCCTAGGAACCACTGCTTTTCAGTTGCCCCAGATAGCACATATTTAGTTAATGTGGCAGACAGAAGTGTGTAAGAAATTTACTAGAGTTGTCTGGTAGTTATGATTCGGATCTCAACTTTAGTGATGGACAAGGGTAGTAAGAAAGAATGCTACACAGGTATTCATACTGATGTCATCTGTAGCCAGTTTGACAAGGTTGTCATTGAATGGAAGTCATTTTTAAAGCATTCATTTCTCAGATGGAAGACCACAAAACACTAATTTCTCATTATCAATAGTCAAAAGAATACAGTGGCATTGTCTTGCCTATAGCACTGCTTTGGTGTTCACTTTTCTTATACTGCAAACATAAGCTCCCTCTTCTAGCATGCAGGTGTTTTGCAATTACTCAGTTCAGAGTGAAACAATAAGCACTGCAAGGATAGAGATGAAATCTCCATAATCATAGACATAGGCATGTGTTCATATACTATTTAACCAAGACCAGGCAATTGTTTTATTCTTTAATATCACATAATCAGTATTTAATTCATGATATGTGCAATCTAGGATGTGACATGGATGACTGTCCTAAATTGCTTCTGCTCAAGCTAGGTTGCACTTGTCATACAAAATGCTATATATTTGTTTTTCCTTTTATACCTTTTATTTGTCATTCAAGCACATCCTGGACCTACTTAATGCCTCTGAAAGAAGTTGGCTATATACTTTCATGAACTATCTCAAGATTGATCCTTTACCTTGGGGTGGAACAGATAGCACCAGTTCCTCCCCCCATTAGCCCTCTTTAGCTGTCCTCCCTTAGCATTATTGACTCCAGCATATATGACTGCCACAACTTAGTTCCCATTTGAGTGCTTGAAAATATTGGAAAAAAAATTGGAAAAATCAGGAGATTCCTTATCATCCCATAATACAGCTTCATTTATAGGTAAATAGGTCTCTAATCTATTCCGTTTGCCCTCACCCCCTCTGCTGACGCTGTCACTACCTCCTCACTTCTCTTGCTCTACATACCAGTAATAACCCAAGCTTTATAAGGGTTGGAGCTGGGTAGGAAGACAATTCAATGCAGCACAGTTTTTTTTTTTTTTTTACCTCTCCCATCCTGATCTTATGGGTCTATATTAGAACATTGAAGTTTCAGGTCTTTGAATGTTCTAATATCGACACCTAGTAACCGAAAACAGGTAAGACCGAAACTTTAGAACATCTAATTTTTTCCTAGGGAAAAAATTTGCTGTTCCAAAACACATACACACAACACAAACACACAAAACACACAGCAATCCACAGACATATACCTAAAATCTTACATCTAAACCTACACTAAACTGTACATACACCACTATCTACCCACTTACCTTAACCCAAACCCTAACCCTAAGGTCCGTCACTATTGCACACACACCTCACCCGTGCCCTAACCCTAACTCACCTATCCCACCCTAACCCTCACGTACAAACATTAACACAATTACCTGACCCGTGCCCTAACCCTAACTCACCTATCCCACCCTAACCCTCACGTCCACACAATCGCACACTTACCTGAACCCGACCGTAACTTTCCACCACAGAGCTGAAAATAGCAAAGTGCCAATAACGAACAACCAAATTCTTTCCCTAGGAAAGAATTCGGTTATCTAAAAATTCACTATTTTCAGCTTTCGGTTACTAGGTGTCGATATTAGAACATTCGAAGACCTGACATTTTGATGTTCTAATATAGACCCGATCTGATGTATCTGAGATACTGTCCTTCAACTGTCCCTCAACTGTTCCAACTGCTACACCTGATCCCATCTCACGTCTGATCTAGGTCTGAGCCAATCCTCCCCCTAAAAGGCATCAGGTTATAACTGACTTGCCAGACCCTATTGTCTTGGATATGGCATTGCTGTACTGCACACATTAATCTTGTACTCAAATCTTTGAACCTCCTTCTCCTCCACTGCACTCCATGCACACGTTTACATTATTTAGTTCAGAAGGAAATAGCACACCATGGATGGAGTTTTCACTTACTCCACTATTTAGGCAGACCCAATCAAATGTTTTATTCTTTACTACTTGATAAGATATGAGATGTGTAGGCAGGATGCCACAAAGGACTACTTAAAAATATCTCTATCCAAGGAGCATTGTTCTGACAATATTTGACTTATTGCATTTATTTCCTCTTTTAAACTTTTTTTTAACCAACCAGCACATCCGGGGCTTTCTTACAATCTGTGGGGGAATGGGGGAAGTTAGCTAAAGAGTCTCACACCTTAATTAGGCTGTTGCAGTAGCATATCCTGCACTGACTAGCATTGCCCCTCTTTCTCCATGCACATTTTACAGTAGCACATATCATAAGGCAGCTTCTAAATTAATGATATCATTCTCTATAATACAGTTGCCTCCTTCTGACCTTGTTTCTCAGGTATGCTACATATCTGCCTGCATATTTATCAATTGAAATCACTCCTGGATAAGGCAATCTTCTCCTAACTCATTCTGCTGGCCTGACTAAGGTACACATTTAGCATTTCAACTACTGTATACTGCCTCTGACCAAATGTAACTCCTGTTTTATCCATTCACGTCTACTATTGCATCAGGAAATCTTAATCATCAGCATTTAATTTAAAGAAAATAACCTAACTGTTGTCATAACATTAAGTCAAAAAGGTGATCTCAGCTCACTATAAAATCATTAGACAGTTTCTTGACTCATGTTATCTGTGTCTTATTTTTCTTTAGAAGTCTAAATGTATTGCTTTTCAAATGAAAATTAGCCCTCCTTCAGAGAATAGAATTAGATGTCTGTTATTTCTTTTAACCTGACTATAGTGACATGAAGACACTGATTGTTTACCTAGTAATTTCCAACTTCCTGTTGGCAGTGACTGCATCTATAGGTGTGTGTGTGCGTGTGTGTGTGCGTGTGTGTGTGTGTGTGTGTGTGTGTGTGTATATATATATATATATATATATATATATATATATATATATATGGGTCGTAGTCACTATATCGAAAGTACAGTAAATTGAAATGTACTACAGTGAAGTCACTTTCGCAAAAGTGCATTTCAGTGAAAATGCACTTTCATAAAAAAAAAGAAAAAAAAAACTACACGCAGTTTGGTTGCAAAGTGTTGCTTAGATCACAGTACAGCAGAGATAAGGTAATATTCTCTTTTCCTCACTGTAGTGTGATCGCAGAGTGAGAATATTAAAGTAAGGGGTGTGGGGGGCACAGCCCCTCATATGAGGGGTGCAGGGGGCTTGCCCCCCTGCATAAACATGAGTCATGTTTTATTTTTGCAAGTGTTTTATTGTTTTGTTTTTTTTTTCTTTTGCAAATGTGCATTTTCTCTAAAATGCACTTTCACGAAAGTGAGCTCACTGTAGTTCATTTCAATTTAATGCATTTTCGATATAGCAACATAGATCCATATATATATATATATATATATATATATATATATATATATATATAAACACACACACACACACACACACACACACACACACACACACACACACACACACACACACACACACACACACACACACACACACACACACACACACACACACACACACATATATATATATATATATATATATATATATATATATATATATATTGGATATAAAAAGTGTACACACCCCTGTTAAAATGCCCATTTTTTGTGATATAAAAAAATGAGGCCACAATAAATCATTTCAAAACTTTCCCCATCTTTAATGTGGCCCATAACCTGTACAATTCAATTGAAAAACAAACAAATCTTTTAGGGGAAAAATATAAAAAATAAAAAAACGTACAATACACTGGTTGGAGAAATGTGCACACCCTTAAACTAATGTTTTGTTGTGTTTGCACACCCTTAAATTAATACTTTGTTGAAGCACCTTTTGATTGAATTACAGCATTCAGTCTTCTTGGGATAGGAGTTAGCAACATGGCACAGCTTGACTTGGCAATATTTTCCCACTCTTCTTTGCAAAAGTGCTCCAAATCTGTCAGATTGTGAGGGCATTTCTGGTGCACAGTCCTATTCAGGTCAACCCAGATATATTCTATTGGATTTAGGTCTAGGCTCTGGCTGGGCCATTCCAAAACTTTAATTTTCTTCTGGTGAAGCCATTCTTTTGTTGATTTGGATGTATGCTTAGGGTCATTGTTGTCTTGAAAAGTGACATTCCTCTTCATCTTCAGCTTTCTAGCAGACACCAGAAGGTTTTGGGACAAAAGTAACTGGCATTTGGAATTATTCATAATTCCCTCCACCTTGACTAAAGCCCCAGTTCCAGCTGAAGAAAGGCAACCCCAAAGCATGATGCGTCCACCACCATGCTTCACCATGGAGATGGTGTTCTTTTGGTGATTCGAAGTGTTGTTTTTGTGCCAAATGGACCTTTTGGAATTGTGGCCAAAAAGTTCAGCCTTGGTCTCATCAGACCATAACACATTTTCCCACATGCTTTTGGGAGACGTATTTTTTTGTAAAGTTTAGCTGGGTCTGGATGTTTTTCTGTTTAAGAATTGGCTTCCGTCTTGCAACCCTACCCCATACTCCTGACATATGGAGAATACGGGAGATTGTTGTCACATGTCATACACAACCGGTATTTGCCAGAAATTCCTGCAGCTCCTTCAGTGTTGCTATAGGTCTCTTGGCAGCCTCCCTAACCAGTTTTCATCTTGTCTTTTCATCAATTTTGGTGGGATGTCCAGTTCTTTGCAACGTCACTGTTGTCCCATATTTTCTCCACTTTTTGATGACTGTCTTCACTGTGTTCCATGGTTTATCCAATGCTGTGGAAATTTTTTATACCCTTCTCCTGACTGATACCTTTCAACAATGAGATTCCATGAGATTCCTTTGATGCTTTGTAAGCTCTCTGCAAACCATGGCTTTTGCTGTAGCAGGCAACTGAGTAAATGTCAGGAAAATCCTACTAGGACAGCTGAACTTTATTTGGGTTTAATCAGAGTCTCTTTAATTGATGGCAAGTGTGTACCCAAGAAGACTGAATGTTGTAATTAAATCAAAAGATGTTTCACAAAGTATTAGTTTAAGGATGTCCACACACAACAAAGTATTAGTTTAAGGGTGTACACACTTATGCAACCAGCATATTGTATTTTTTTTATTTTTTATATTTTTTCGCCTAACAGATTTGTTTGTTTTTCAATTGGATTGTACAGGTTGTAGGTCACATTAAAGGTGGGAAAAGTTTTGAAATGATTTATTGTGGTCTCATTTTTTTTATATCACAAAAACCTGGCATTCTAACAGGGGTGTGTACACTTTGCATATCCACTGTATATGTATACTTATAACCCTGTTTTTTTCATTACCTTCACAAATGCCTTACTCATGATTCTAGACTGCAACCGATCAACATTTCACTACTATTAATCTTTTGGATTAATTCATTTTTCTTCATAGATTTAACTGGGGTAGTGCACCTGGTCAGTTTTCAGGCTCATTGCAGAGGAAATACAACAAAGGAAATAATAAACTTTAAACAAAGGCACAAAGCATCAATAAACTCTAGCATATGAAGACACAATACATGAATTTATTTATTAAAGAAGGTATAAAGTCACAAACACACAATAACATGGTACTGAAGAGAATAATATATATATATATATAGAATATAATAATCATCAGGTGAGAAAATAGAGGGGTAAGAATGAGTTAGATGAGTGTTAGAGAAGAAATAGGAGAAATAAAATAAGGGATAGGTATGGCACAGTAAAGGTAGTAAGATCAGAAATTTCCACTGTAAAGAGTTAAATGTAGCAAACAACTGGTAAGAGGTTTTATGTTGGAGTGATCTAAGCAATATCTTGATGGGATGGCATTTGCATGAAGCATGTTCATACAAGAGATTATTCAGACTGAACGTGTTGTATCTTGCTTATCCGACCATTATTCCCCATTTGGATTCACCTACCACAAGCTACTTTTTCAGAAGATACACATTCATTTCTGAAGTTTTCCTTCTTGTTTAGCTTCAAGGATAATGAAGCCCAAGCTATTAGTACAAATTTTCCAATGTTTATATTGTGAATATCAAATGGGTTATGCCTGGCATCTCTTTACCTGCTTCACTGTAAAATTTGCTGCTGCTGTTGCTTTTGCGACTACCTCAACATTTGCTCATGTTAATGCACTTCATCTCAAGTGGCAGCTCAAGCAAGCTTTTCAGTCAGGAGCTACTTGTAAATGCTTTTCTCCACAAGGCATTACCTAACTCCATACACTTTTTCTGCCCTCTCTCTGCCCATTTCCTTCATAACTTAATGCTAAGACATCCATGCTAGATTAACTCCCCTAGCCCCCTCCCCATTCTGTACACTCTTCCACACCATCTCTTCCACTTCTCCACTCTTCATCATTTTCCTCTATTGTACTTCACATGTTCTTCTTCCTCTCCTGCACATTCCACAGCATACCTCTCAACTGTCCATATTTTTCACAGAATGTCCAGATTTTTGCCTCATATTTTTGATCGGTTCCTTATAACATTTGCAGTTTTCTGGCAAATTAATGATGATTTAATGTAATAAATAAATAATGAATAAACTTGAGCTTCAGATTTCATTTCCTTCAGAAAATGTATGCTAATATAAATCCAATTATTCTAGCAACTTCCTAAGTTTATAAGAGCATATTTAAAATATGTCCCTATTTTTGGTTCTTTTCCCCAATTATTTTAGGCTTTTTCCAGATTTCTTGCAGTAAGAAGTTGAGAGGTATGTTCTACAGTATCATACTGTCACTATAACCTAAATTAACCTGTAATACTATACACGCTGATATTAGCTAGCTTCCTACTTTGTTAGGCAGATATCTATGTTGTTATGATGTTTTGCAAGCTTCATATTGTTTGTACTCATCTGTACTGTAAACTAATTTTTTTGTATAGCATTACTTTATACATATCTTTTTGTTTTTCTCCACCTTCTGTAGAATATTGAATGCAGGTCATCAATGATGTAAAATTATGGTCCTTCTCCAATGTTGCTCCTATTATTCTCATGCTTATAACATGCTTACAACATGCTTACATCTTCCAAGAGTGCCTTCTCCATTATGGGCCTCAACGGCTATTCTTGTGTATTGAAGAATTTAGGGGGAAAAAATACTGTGATCATCTCACAAAAGGAACCTTTTGCATCTGCTTCCAGCAGATTCCTATAATTGTAACAATTATCTCAGTAACTCACTCACCAATTCCAGATTACTTGATTAGCAACTCATCCTTGGAGCTCTACTGTCTCTCTAAATATTGATACTAAATACCTCTTTAATAAAGTTGTGGCATGCCTACATTAGCATATGCCTACCTTATACTTTCATAATATCATATTTAACTAAAGTCGTTGCATGCTCACATTAGCATATGTCTACCTTCTACTTTCCTAATATCATACCCTCAGCTAGTTTAACTCAGTTACCTGTTGAATGTGTTACAGTAAGTAGCGGCATACTATTTAATGCATCTTTGTCACAAACATTTCCAGTCTCCTTGTCTTCAGAAATTATTGCTTCCAGTAGAGTAGTTTGCAAGTATGTTTAGTATATCTGTTATACTAGTTCTACAGCTTGTATGAATGTGTATATAGATGGACCTACTACGGTTGATCGAATTGCCAAAACTCCGAAGACCATATGGCTGAGACCATATGTTCAGAGATTTGAAAGTTTGAAATCAAAATAAAAAAAACAAAATAAAGAAACAAAACAGTTTTACTTACCTCTTCACAGGGGGGGAGTCCCCCTGTACCCCCCCATACCCCCTGCTACTTAAATATACCAACTCCGAGATTGCACTACAGCAAGGAAAATGGCAAATCTCAAGTTCCGTGCTGTACGGTGATCCCAATACAAACTGTTCAGAGTTTCAAAACTTCAGATATATGATCTTTGAAGTTTTGAGACTTCAAACAACGGATAGGGATCCATATAGAGGCATGTATTTGTGATATTGTTGTGTGTGCATATAATGGAGGCTAAAACTCAAATTACTCTACTAACAGAGTAGTAAATATGGATTGGATATGAAAAATAATTCAAAACCAATTTTGGCTGATAGGTAAAAATTCTTACATCATTTCAGAGGGATTTTCTACTGTATTAATATGCAACAAACTTAGGAGACTAGATCATGTAGGACCATTCATTTTTATACAATGAAAAACAGATGAAACATAAGGCACGAAGCCCCATAGATTAGGATGGACAGGGAGCTTCAAAGTGGATGTTAGGTCACAGTTACGGTTCGATTTTTACGAACCAACAGTGAGTGAGAGCTGTTATTTGGATATATTATTCAATAGGTGAAATAGAGAGCTTGAAGCTAGAGTCTCACAGGCTCCGTAGTTTTTAAAGAAGAGATAGACACGACATTGTCTTGTAACATATGAAGCATATTATATAAATGATTTTCAAAACAGTAAAGTTATTTATTTTAGCTTTTGAACATCATCGCACCAGCACTTTAAGGTTAATAGTTTTTGCATCGCTGAAATATGTTAAGATGACAGCGTATGGTGACGCAGTAAAGATCTTTAGCTTTTGATATGCTTTTAAACGCAATTAGGCAGTTTTATCAAACACAATAGTTGATGAATAGGCTGATCAGTTTTGATTTAGAGCCATATAAGTGTATAATATTATGCAGCAGTGGAATCAAGTATTTTTATTATTTATGTTCTATAGACACCAGCCCGCAGCCTTTCGGCATACATGACATGTGTTCCAAATGAATCCACACAATATAGTTTAGTAGATTGAGAATATTGTCTAGCCACTAAACATAGTATTATACATGTTTATATCATTTTTTTTGTTGGTACAGTTAACAGTGACAGACACATAACATCTTCAATTCATACATCCATTTTTGTTCACTCCAGCTTGATCAAATAATGATCGTTATGAATGGCTTCCTTTGAGAAGCGTTGGTATTGTCATTCACGGAAGTTGAACCATCATTTGAATAAGGACTTAGTTTGCAGGATTGGAGTACAATGTTACTAGATTTTTTAGCCTGATATAAAAATTTTTAAATTTGGAATGTTTATTCATTGCAGCAATTGAGGTTTTGGCTGCGTGAAGTAACAAATGTTTGATATACTTGTGTCAAATATTATATGTACTTGAATGCAGAACGAGTATCATTCCGAGTAAATAATCACATTTGGTTATTAGCATAGAGTCATAATTGTAAATATCACGGTCAGCTTGACACGTGGTTTAGATGAAATGACAACCCAATGTTATGTTGGTATGGTTGATCTAAAGCAATATTTCATAGTTAAGATTTTATCTTATTTTATTTTAATAAGTGTTCCAATAAATTTTTAATTATACTTAATACATAAATTAATTAATTACATTATGTAAACAGCGATGAAATGTGTTCCGTCAGTGGAGATGTTTAAGTATTTTCATTCTTCTCCTTTAACTTTAAACGGGCAATTAAGCCTTGATTGGGAAAGTTTTGTTATAGGTTGCGACTTGTTTTAAAAAGTAAGCAGTTTGTGAATTCATTGAGATCTGATGAAGCGTGCATATACAGCACGTGAAAGCGCTTATCTTTTTTATACTTTGTATCGAATAAAAGAAATTGGGACTTCTCGTGGTGTGTCCAGCTGTTTTTGTACCATTTCTTGACCAGTTACGTTGCAGCAGGACACTTTAGAGTTCGGAAACATTGTTTTCGTTTGTTTAGATTCTTATAATTATAACAATTATCTCAGTAACTCACTCACCAATTCCAGATTACTTGATTAGCAACTCATCCTTGGAGCTCTACTGTCTCTCTAAATATTGATACTAAATACCTCTTTAATAAAGTTGTGGCATGCCCACATTAGCATATGCCTACCTTATACTTTCATAATATCATATTTAACTAAAGTCGTTGCATGCTCACATTAGCATATGTCTACCTTCTACTTTCCTAATATCATACCCTCAGCTAGTTTAACTCAGTTACCTGTTGAATGTGTTACAGTAAGTAGCGGCATACTATTTAATGCATCTTTGTCACAAACATTTCCAGTCTCCTTGTCTTCAGAAATTATTGCTTCCAGTAGAGTAGTTTGCAAGTATGCTTAGTATATCTGTTATACTAGTTCTACAGCTTGTATGAATGTGTATATAGATGGACCTACTACGGTTGATCGAATTGCCAAAACTCCGAAGACCAAATGGCTGAGACCATATGTTCAGAGATTTGAAAGTTTGAAATCAAAATAAAAAAACAAAATAAAGAAACAAAACAGTTTTACTTACCTCTTCACGGGGGGGGTCCCCCTGTACCCCCCATACCCCCTGCTACTTAAATATACCAACTCCGAGATCGCACTACAGCAAGGAAAATGGCAAATCTCAAGTTCCGTGCTGTACGGTGATCCCAATACAAACTGTTCAGAGTTTCAAAACTTCAGATATATGATCTTTGAAGTTTTGAGACTTCAAACAACGGATAGGGATCCATATAGAGGCATGTATTTGTGATATTGTTGTGTGTGCATATAATGGAGGCTAAAACTCAAATTACTCTACTAACAGAGTAGTAAATATGGATTGGATATGAAAAATAATTCCATAGATCCCTTTTCACTTTTCCTCAAATGCATCTATGAACACTGAAAAGCAGCAGCAATTAAACGAAGCCAAGCCAGAGCAACAAAGTAATTTACTTATTAATATGCTGTATTTCTGGTGTGATTTAACTAAATGTTTATGAATTGTTAATGTCAAACAAGTACTAGCTAGGGTGATTTTATCAAAAAATTAGTAAGCTGAGGTATTTTACCCTCTATCCCTGTTCTTGCTGTGCAGGTTTTAATTTTGGTGACTTAGCTCATCAACTCAGATTAGCTGGAGGTAAACTGGTATTGCTGCAAAGTGGCACGAAATCTTCATAGTCTGGGATTGTACAGGACTTGGAAATGACTCCATTATTATTTTCTCTTCTCTTTATTTGTGTTTCTTCATGTTAATTATATCTTTGGCCAGGGCCATCTCTATGTAAACATTGATTATCTTGTTGAATTGACTGAGTTAGATGATGTTATTGCTATTGTCACTAGTCTTAATGGCCCACTTGGTTGTCGAATAATGGTAATTTGTTGACTATTTCAAAGTTTCTTACATGTTTTGTGAAGCAGCAGATCAGGAACGTACAGTTTAATTCAGACACTCAGTGGCAGTTTCAGAGAGGTTATTGTATAGCTTCTCAGACATGCTGTTTAGGAGTAGTCTTAGCATGCCTTGGGAGGAACTTAATGTTAAAGGTACAGTATTCAAGTAAGTATAATTCAATTTAATTTTGAGTTGTTTTTATGACTTTCATGAAATGTTCTTTTTTCTCATGGACTGTAAATGGGCTGACAGGCCCAATTAAATGAGCTAAATACCTGACTTATTTAAAAAAATGGGTCACAGGTTGGTATGCCTCTGGGGAGACTCATCTTATCCCTGAGTACCATAATAAATTATCTGGTTGGGGTTAGCAGATGGTAATTTTTCTTCATTCACTGGAGGAAAGAGAAGAGGTATAGATATTTTTGTTAAAGAAGGGTGTTCATTTTGAATTGCTGGAAAGGAAAATGGACATTTCTGGTATGTAAGAGGCACTTAATGGTAAACTAGAGGGTAATCTTTTCATACTGGTGTGTATATACTTGACCACTGGTAGAACACAAAAGAGTTCACTGGCCTAGTACAAAAATAGGTATTTTTGCAAATGGACTTTGTACTGTGCTGTGGGGTCTGGAATATGATCTTTAGGAATACATGTGCAGAAAGGCCTTAGGAACAAGCTAATCCCACCATTTGGCCAGTTTACCTATCAACTCATATTTCAGATGATGATAACAGATACAGTTTTCAACATTTCTCCTCAAGGTACTCAGTTTACATGTTTTTCCCACAAATGTAATTCCTGTTTTTGTATCAATAAGATGCTACTGCTAAACATTCTACCAATATTTTTTTATCAAGTCATGCTGCTTTAGCTTTGAGCTAGACTGGGGATGTCAGCACTCAGCAGCAGTTTTTAAGGGTTATTTTTTACTGTAAGGGCTCTTCCTTTCATAACTATAAAAAGTGGTTTGATAATTGCTGTTGCTTAAAGACTGCTTATGAGTGTTCCTCATCATTACAATATAAAGGCTTCAGATATGACCTAAGAGCAGTCATTCAATCTTTTGAGAGGAAAGGCCACATTTATTAATTATGGGTTAAATAAATACTAAACTGACTTGTTAGCTGCACAGAAAGAGGTTATGGCAGGGAATACATTTGTCCTGGAATTATTTAAATGCAATGCATAATAGTTTCCTTTTGGAAGTATGCTACCCCTGGTAACTATCATATTGGCAATACACCCCTAAGTGTCAATCCAGTAGTTAAGGAGTTGGGGACACATGTAGACAGTAATCTAGCTTTTGACCACTGTGTGTCTATGGTAGAGTGGAAATCATTCTATGTTGTCAAAGTATAAACAAAGGTATGGCATCTAGGTCCAAGGAGGTCATTGTTCCACTGTATTTAGCATTCATCATACCTGTCATTGAGTACAATGTCCCCTTTGTTATGTACCTAACCAAGGACATTCAACAATTAGAACATCCACGAAGGTCCCTTACTAAAAGAATACAGGGCATAAATAGCCAGTCCTATGCAGACCACCTCAAAGCCCTATCCCTGCATTATGTCTCCTACAGGCTGTTGAAGGGACATTTATGCCTGACATCCAAAGCATCATCAGGCCAATGAACCTCCTGCATATCGGCAAAACAAGCAGCATCAGAATTGCCCATTCTTAAGACTTAAACTTTGCCTGTGATATCTATAGGACCTGCTGGACAAGCAGGTATGTATCCCAGAGAATAACCCTTCTCTGGATCAGGCTCCAGATCCATATGAAGCAGAGTTCCTCCCTAACTCAATTCAAGTGCAACTTGGACAATTGGATGGAGAACAGGAAATTCATCCTTGGCTTGGTACCTGTGTCTTTAATGGATAAAGGCAGCCTGTAAATGGTTCATTCACAGACCTCTCCTTATAAATGTTTCATCCCCCAAGCCCCAACTTACACTTACCAAGGATACCACAGCTTTTCAGAGATTTGGGATGCATTTCTAGGCTTAAAAAGAACCCAGCCATCATCAACCTAGTATACGGCTATGATACAAGTGTAGTGGATAATGCTGAAAGGAACTTGAAACTTACAGCATTTCAGGTTACTCCTAAGTCTAAGAAAGTTTTAGCACAGCACTTACAGTAACTGACTGCTGAAAGAACAATCTGTATGTTCATAAATTCCTCTTCGGGGGGGGGGGGGTACAGTTAACTCACCAGTTGAGATCAATTCTATTCAAGGTTAGGTAGCCAAAATGCCTAGCACATGATCTAAATTAAAGGAAAATGGAAGAATTATTAAATAATATCAGTTAGTGTGTATTATCCCTGATCAAAAAGACAACACTTATTAATAGGGGCAAGGTTACATCCATTTTGGTAAGCATGGAAAGAGGAAATCTCCATAACACAATAGATTGTTGTTAGAGATTTTCCATCTAAGAGGGGAGGCATTTGTCAGTAACTTTCTACTTCTAGCCAATTATATTTAGTTGTGTAGGGATCCATCCCCTTCTTGGAAAATGACAGTTATTTATGTACTGTTGAAACCAGGAAAAGTTCCCATGATGCCCATCTCTTATAGATAAATATCTATCTTGAACCATGATTTCAGATTATTTATGGCCATTCTTGCTGTGTAACTTTCTTTACTCCCACAACTGGTTCATCAAGACTAATCCAGCTTTC
This sequence comes from Protopterus annectens, assembly GCF_019279795.1. Taxonomy (NCBI): domain Eukaryota; kingdom Metazoa; phylum Chordata; order Ceratodontiformes; family Protopteridae; genus Protopterus; species Protopterus annectens. The sequence continues at coordinate 1,293,709,656 of NC_056733.1, read as the reverse complement.
TTTCTGGCTGAACAAAATTTGACACCCTAACCAGGACTGCCTTAGTTCTGGATGAGCTGAATGTCTCAAAGGACTACTTTTGTCAAGTTTTGATGCTGAGAAAGCCAAACATCTTAGACCAGCTGCTTCCAGTGGCATTAGAGTTGGTGACCAACAAGTAAAGTTTCTGTTATATGCTAATGACTTACTGGTGTGTTTGACATAGCTAGAATCATACTTTTCTTTGGTGATAAGAGACCTAGACATATTTGGTTCTTTTTCTGGGTACAGGATTAACAACAACAAGATGCAGCTAGTAAGCATGAACTGTTCTCCTAAAAAAACATTAAGAACAGGTTTAGTTTTCTGGCACTGCAGGATTGTAGTTAATACTTTGACATACACTTGTGCAAGTTTGAGGGACTATCCATCATTAAAACAGCAGGTCACAAAGTTTATGTGGGATGGAAAACAGTCTTGATTAGTATAGGATATAGTGATATTACCAATATGCTTTGGTGGGTTGGGGGTCCTAAACTGATAGATAAATTAATGCAGGCCATCTTAAAATACTTCTACAATAGTCATAATTGTATTGGCTTTCGTCCAGCAGATCTTTAAGGAAGTGTGATACACACCTGCTAAATTGAAGTGACACTTATCAGATTGTCTTTGACCATGGATAAAAACTACCAACCATTAAAAATTGGTACAGCTTGTTAACAGGTGGTTGTGTGATTGATTTGGGTGATTTTTCTCATGAGTATGGCATTATTCAGTCAGGAAAGACTGTCTGACATGCAAACCAAAGTGTAGCTCCCTCAGACTGACAAGAGATACTAAAGGAACACTAACTACAATTACATACTATACTGATATCAGGCAAACGGGTAACTATAGACAAATGCAGGAGACTATGAGAAAAAGATAAAGACAGAGATTTGAGCTGCCTAATACCACCTATAAAGGTGAGGTGAATCCTTCTTTTTCTGCTATGCCACTCATTCTAGATGGTATCATTTCTTTGGTTGACAGTGCCCTTTTAAATAATCTTACACCCCAGCCAAGCTGTCACATTTCTTGCGATATTGTTTGAGATGCTCAGTAAGTTAGTTAGAAGACTGGTTACACATATTTTGGACCCGTGAAGAACTAAATAAATTGAATGCTGAATTGCAACTTTGATGTAGTCTAATTTGGCCTGGGAGAATAACATTAACTTATTCCCCATTCTTAATAGATTACAACCCTGTTATAGATCTCCATATAAAGAACAAAAATGATGTTAGCAGGGAAAAAGGTGACTACTCATTTACGGAAAGTTAAAGGTAATCCCTTAATATAAGACTGGCAAGTATTAATGGAAGAAGTGTGCGATATTGAATGTTCATTTGGAGATGATAACGTAAGGTATCAGTCTGTTTATAATTGGGCATCTTGGAATAGTTTAAATGCTTACATGATTGTCCCCTCTACAGGATAGAGGGATAGAGTTGAAAGCCTGTCAACTTAGTGGATAGGAATGTTGCACCTTCCTCATATGGTGATGTAGCAATGGCTCTTTTGATCAAGAGTGCTGTGAGATGCTTACTTAATTATTTTCAGGGTAAATTAACACAGAAACAGTATGTTTTTTCTTTAAATAAATATATTTATAAACTTCAGAAAAGTGCATCTAGTCAGATGGTGGCATAGGAGGCAACCTACTTTACTAGTGGCTAAGGACAGCCATGAACTGTTCATAACACTTTTCGCTCTGCATACGTGTGTGTGTGTGTGTGTGTGTGTGTGTGTGTGTGTGTGTGTGTGTGTGTGTGTGTGTGTGTGTTTGTGTAAAGTCAGCTGGTCAAAATGGAACTTGACCTCTTAAACTGAATTCCTTTTCACTAAATGTTTTTTTTTAACTGCTGGAAGTTATGTTTTACTCTAAGATAATAAAATAGAAGGTTGAGGAAGTTTGTCGCTTTCTCTACAGTTGCATGTTCACAGACCTGGTATATTTATGTCATTGGGAGATGGGAGATCCAGTCTCCAATCCCCCATGTGAAGGGTGCAGAGGTGTATGGCTCTATAAGAAAAATCTTTTCCTTTTCTTTACTTGTTTTTGGCCACGTGTAGCTGATGTATTTTTTTGTTGTTGTTGCTTTGAGTTTTGATGATTGCTGTACATACTCAAACACAATATACTGTATTCATCTATTTGAGAACATGTAATTTGAATAATCTTAACAGCTGTTTAACAGCAGAGGTATAAAATCATGCTACAGTGAGGATTATGAATATTCCTTTCTCCATTGCTGCTTTAGCTCAAAGTTAGCCCAAAGTTGGTGTATTTATGTTTGATTACCAGGGGAGAGCACTGATCACAGTACACCAAAACAAGCACAGACTGTGTGAGTGCAATCTCAAAGTAATTGACTATTGAAAAAAAAAAAGAAACCCCACCCCTCTTTCCCTGTCTAATGCAGTGGCTTAGAATGTTAGAGATGAGCTTATGTGAGGGTACCTTTAATGTGCCTTACTCCCTCCTTATCCAATGGCCTTGTTCTGCCCTGCAACCAAATAAACGGCCTCTGCAAGGTTCGGAACCAGGACCACGCACACATAGCTAATGTGATTTACCAATACACCGTGGCAGATATACAGACAATGGACATTACCACAAACATATCATACAGTGCAGTCATTTGACAGTATAGGAATATATCCCATTATGTAGATGTATATGTGATTGTGTATGGCCAGCATATCGGTACATACATATATAGAGTTACATTATGAACATACCATGTGGCAACAAACCATTACAAATGAATAAAAAGGGAATCACCAGAGATGCCTGTATTATGCAGTGGTGTTGTCCTATGTAATATCAGGACTCCCTCAGACAGTCATGTGTCAGTCATACACATAAACAGTTGTACATTGGCTGTATGCATCACTCTGTGCATGTAATGTACATTAACACAACAGTACCTGTCCAATCATTATGTGAGAACAATACTCTTGCAAGGTGCTGTGTGCAACATCATCATCAGGATAAAGGTAAATGGGGTAACCATAGAGGGACCGGTAGTGTTGTGTGTACAATGGGGTCATCCTCATCACGTGTACCTGGACCAGTTAGGAGTGATGTGCATACCAGGATTGTGCACCTGAGGGACAGGTGTGAGGATAACAGGAGTATGTTGTGATGCATATTACAAGGGTTACATGTGTCCAGTGGGCATGTGTGTGAAATGGACAGCTATGTATAGGGCGGATGTTGTCCTAGGTACCGATTGGCCTTATGTTTCTGTAGGGTGAGAGTGGGATGTGTGGGGAGGAAAGTAGGTATGCCCTTGGAGGATAGGTAGGGCAGGATCACAGACAAGACAGCATACAGGGTCAGTATATGACACATGTGGAGGGATACACCTCGGATGGGGATGGTTGTTCGGCATTCACAAGCCCATGGGAACAGTGGGATGGAGGTCCCCAGCCATGGGCAGCTGCCACTGCACCAAAACAGCTGCAAAGGAGGCAGTGCTGGGGGCTTTCCAGGAGGGGCAGCCTCACCCTGTAAATGTGACACTCTGCCCATGAGCATGCATATCTGGCTTCAGAACCCCAGTGTGTGCCCCCAATGCACCACATTCGGGAACACACGACAGCAGACATGTTCCTGTCTATCCCTGCTCCCAGCGGGGACATGCTCCATCCTCAGTGGTGGTACCAGCAGAAGGTGGTGCAAAGGCAACCGAGGTTGAGGTCCAAGGCTGGGCCCCAGATGTGCTGTTGCTCGGTGCCATGGTCAGCTGAAGTGGGACAGGAGGTTCTGCTAGAACCTACTGACCCATACAGCCTATGGTGTTGCATTTTAAACACAGATATGGCTTAGTGATAGACAACAGCATTCAGGACTACCTACAACAGTATGCCTAGATATCACCACCAACCCAACACAAAAGATGGTATACATTTGCAGAGGGAGCACAACACATGCATATATACTGCATGACATTTGTACAATGTGTAGCAGACGTGTGACTGCAGCTATGAACAGGTGCCCATTATTGGGTTGTCACTGGGAACCCCAGACAGCGTCTGTCATACCACTGTTTCATGTGACATATGTCCAGTCAGGGATGCGATGGCAGTAACACGTCCCTATCACCATGTACTGTCTGCAACACAGGAAACAAATGGTTCCACACACTGTCCGGTCCACAGATGGAGATCCATCATGGACAGAGTACTGTCAAGTCTGTTTTAAAACATGCAGAATAGCCATGACCACACACAACATGTTAAACAGGCAGTAGTCTCAATGCAGCATAGCTACACTTACATGCTGTAGTCATGTGTGGCACATCACCCTACTGTCTTTAGGCTATTTCCACTGTGTATGATGTTTGAGGATCATCCAGATATCATCTGTGATGCCATTTCAGAACACCACATCCAGGTACCACTCACAGCGACTGTCATGGCCAAACACCAACATGATGTTCCTAGATAGTGTACTGTGTTTATCATGCGAATGGCTATAGGAACACCATCACAGCTGTTCCACATGCAATCAGCTAGAGGAGGACTGCAATTGGTGCAGAGGCCATCACCTGATCATGTCCATCACTTACAGTACACATGCTGCTGCTGAGCAGGTGTACACCTCCACATTCACCATAGAGTGTGTGGGAAGGGCAGACAAATACACTAGAGTAGGTCTTGGGGATAAACCCTAACCATCATCTGCCACACGCCTAACAGTACAGGGGTCAAACCCCTGACTGACTAGTCATTACCATTACATGGGCATTAACTTACTACAAGTGTCCCAAAGCCAACATGTTGCTGTGCTGTAAGAACATGTGTGTAGGTGAGAGACATCTGCAACAGGCATATAGTAGACATACATTAGGTGTAGCACACATGGCTGTCCACGTGAACGGATGCCATTGTCACCACAACCACACTCTCTAATGGACTCACATTGACACTCATTGCCAGGGCCACAAATACACAACCTAACTACTTAGATTGCCACACTGCAGTAATGCACAGGACTACATGCCCCACAGGGGATATCTGGAAGTTCTATGGGCTAGGGCATGTGAAAGTGTTTGAAATCTGTTGGTATGCCAACAAGGGTTATACTAGGAGTGACTGTGGTTGGGAGCATCATAACCCATACGCAGACACAAGGTGCCAGTACTGACATGCATGCATGTATTGCTTCATGGGGCTGTAGTGGTTGGCTGTGCATGATGGCTGTACAAGGCTGGGTGAGGGGTAATCCTTGGCATTGTGCCACCCAACAATGGTGTGCAGTGCGGTACAGGGGTGTAGTGTCTGCAATGTCCCACACAGGTGGGTACTGCATGATCTGCCCTGACATCCTGGTTACCAGTGTGTATGGCCATAGCTTTGAAATGCATGCCATGTCTGTGTTTGATAGTTCTTCACATGAACATTTCCTGTGATGTGCATGTCCCACTATACTGTACAGTGACATGTACAGGTGTACCTGGTTTGGCAGGCACATGTTGTGCACACAGCCTGTCATCCCCTGATATGCCAGTACTGGCCTGATGTGGTGAAACCTGCTTATAGTCAGCAGGTCGACCCTGCACCTGCATTGATAGCATGATACAGGTATTCCCAGGTGTCAGTGGCATTGGTCCATACAGGGCACATGTGTACATCATTGTATGGCCTCTGTGGATCACATTTGATGGCACCAAATATGTTGCAGGCATCCAGTGGGGAACATAGTAAAGGCACATTGTCCGCAATTATGTGCTTATTGTACCGCTGTACAGGGTGCCATGTCCTCCGCAGCCCACTACATTCACACCATGCCTACTGTCATCAATGTGCATGGTACTAGCAACATAGCGGGATATCCTAGACAAGTATGTTTGTGTATGGCACATGGATGCAGGACATATACCTGGTACTAGTAGGGTTACATATTTTGTTCACCAGGCCTTTTGCCAGATGTAGGGGTATGGCTTGCCAACACAGTCCCGTGATTGACTGACATCTGTACTCCTCATGAGGTGGCCAATGTGTCATACGAAGGACACCATATAGGTAAAATACAAAATCCGCTCCCCAACATGTCCAGTGGTTAGACACTCACAGCAACCTCTATACAGGCTCTGACAGCCAAACACACACTTGCCATGCCCTGTATTTGAACCCCCTACCTACTGTATCACATTGCAGCAATACACATTAAGGGCACGCGCTATGGTGAATACTGGGTCACAGCACTCCTACAGGTATATTCCTAGGTGGGTGACAACAGCAGGATTGACAAAGGTGGACATGTGATATGTACAGAGAGTGCATACTCTACAAAGGGCTGGTCTTACGTAGGCAGACACACACACACACACACACACACACACACACACACACACACACACACACACACACACACACACACACACACACACACACACACACACACACAAAGTTGGCATGTCTGGGATTAGAAAAGTGATCTAACTCCCTTATCACACTACAGCATTACGCAGTTACAGAACATGCTACCAAGATTACTGGGTCACAGTACTCCCAGAGGTGTAGTTCTAGGTGGGTGACATCATCAGCATTGCAAAAGTTTGCTATAGGAATTGTATGGAGTGTGAGCAGTCTAAAAGCATTTGTCTGTCTCCAGGCAGATGGAGACACACACACACACACAGTTAGCATGTCTGGGATTAGAACAGTGCACTAACTACCTTATCACACTACAGCATTACACAGTTACAGAATGTGCTACTGAGATTACTGGGTCACCGCACTCCCAGAGGTGCATTTCTAGGTGGGTGACATCATCAGCATTGCCAAAGTTTGCTATAGCAATTGTATGGCGTGTGAGCAGTCTAAAAGCATTAGTCTGTCCCCAGGCAGACGGAGACATACACACACACACACACACACACACACACACACACACACACACACACACACACACAGTTGGCTTGCCTGGGATTAGAACAGCAACCTAACTACCTTATCACACTACAGCATTACGCAGTTACAGAACTCGTTACTGAGATCACTGGGTCAAAGCACTTCAGGAGGTGTACTTCTAGGTGGGTGACATCATCAGCATTGCCAAAGTTTGCTATAGGAATTGTATGGAGTGTGAGCTGTCTAAAAGCATTATTCTGTCCCCAGGCAGACGGAGACAAACAGACAAACATAGTTGGCATGCCTGTGATTAGAACAGTGACCTAACTACCTTATCACAATACAGCATTATGCAGTTACAAAATGCGCTACCGAGATTACTGGGTCACAGCACTCCCATAGGTGTATTTCTATGTGGGTGACATCATCAGCATTGCCAAAGTTTGCTATAGGAATTGTATGGAGTGTGAGCAGTCTAAAAGCATTATTCTTTCCCGAGGCAGATGGAGACACACACACACACAGTTGGCATGTCTGGGATTAGAACAGTGACCTAACTACCTTCTCACACTACAGCTTTATGCAGTTACAGAATGCGCTACCGAGATTACTAGGTCACAGCACTCCCAGAGGTGTATTTCTATGTGGGTGACATCATCAGCATTGCCAAAGTTGCCTATAGGAATTGTATGGATTGTGAGCAGTCTAAAAGCATATTTCTGTCTCCAGACAGATGGAGAAACACACACACACTCCAGTGGTGGGATCAGAGCACCTGCTTATCTACAGATCACTATTACAATACTACATAGATACGAGTCGCACCACAGAGACTGCACCTTTCAAGGCTGTCATTATGATCTTCTTGGAATGCGGACATCAACAGGGATGCTGGCAGTTAGGATGCACGTACCTGTGAACCTCTGTGTTCAAAGTAGGAATCCATCCTGAAGTGGAGTATGGCCATCTGTGGAATGGACGACTACTATCACTATACAGGGTTACAATGGCCATGCCCATACACATAGAGGCACATAACCGACACAAGGTGTCGCTGGGCATGCTCACACAATAGCACATGGCTGTTCGGAATGCACTATGTGTCCATCTACACAAGGTTATACTGGGCATGCTCACACAGTAGCACAGGGCTGTTTTGGATGCACTCTGATTCTAAACATGGAAGGCCACAGTGGCCATGCTATTACAGTTAGAAATGAACAACACATTGTAATGGACTCCGGTGTCAGTAGTTGTCATTGGTTAGCAGGAACGCTGCACTACATATATCTGACACTGGTCTTCTACACAACGTCTGCTGCTGTCCGTCACCTTAGATGTATCATTCTATACCAAGCACAATACTACCACTCGCAGTGATGTCTTGCTAGGAGTGGCAACATTGCCCATATAGTGCCATTCAAAGTCAAATGTCCTAAACTCAGGATAACACCCTGATACCTAGAGGACAATTGCATTGTATGCGTATGCTAAACAGTGCTAGATGTGTAGCGTTCGTAATCACAGCTGCTCACTGTAGATCCAACAATGGGGAATACTAACATCTGTGCAGTGAGGAACACCTGGCTGAAGGCTCAGTAGTGCATAATAGCACTACCACCGTATACCTCAGAACCAGACATGTGGGCCATAGCACAGGTACAGACCGCTCCAGGTAGTGGTGTCCCCACATACATAAAGGCCACTCACATGTACTGACCAGTACACCCTCAAAATGATCACAGATGAGTCAGGTGCAGGTCACAGTGTCAAAAGCTGCATTCTAGGATGTAACCCACAGAAACCACCATGCCCTCGGACCACCAACACACATCCATACATGTGGTAGGACATATAATAGTACAACACCATGTGACCTTTGACCAGTGGACTGTACCTAGCTCTACATCAACTGTGCAGATTACCCATCTACTGACACAGTTGCATCATGTGTTATGCAATGCAATGATACTACTGTTTGTAACCAGGTCAGCGGTACACATACCAAGGGCCCTTGGTTATATACAGCAGTAACAGATGACTGTTGCTGTACACCAGTAAACACCCTCATGTTTGGATATGACATACATGTACCTGCCCTGGATATGTACATGCCACACAGATACAACACATATGTAAATAGCATAGCTGTTGTTGTCCTTTGTGCATACAGGTGGCTACAGCAATTACATACATGCACATGGAAGGTAGGTCCATAGCTGCTGAATGCTAACAGTACATAAGGTGTGATATCAATGTTGACAGAGTTAACATTCCCTCTGTACTAGTCACCCATGACAACTATCATATCAAACAGCCCATGTGTCATGTATGTCATACATGTCCACCAATTGCAATGCCTACAAACATGCCCAAATGACAGGAATGTAGGACCTACACACATGTACATGTAGTAGTGTGCATTCAGCTACCATGCGTCTGCAGTTGCTGATGTTTGCAGGTGACGTGGGTCTTACTACATCATGCAGTTGCAATGCAGCCTCATAATTGCCAACTGTATATGGTGATATGCTGAAAGTACGGTAAGATGTACATCAGGTATGGACAGATGTGTGGACATAACTAAGTGGTGGGGCATCTTTGTAGATGGATGTTTGCTGATGACAGCTCACAGTTGTGTCACAAGCAGTCCTACAATAACCTGTGTAACCACTAAGCTATGGTTCTGTTAATTGAAGGGGAACACACACACAATCTAGACAGCAGTCAGGGTGACAGTGAAGGCAAACCACTTGACACCTGTAACAGTTAGGACCTCCCGTGTGCATATATCAGCACAGTTGCTAAAGGAAGTGTCAGTACACTTTGTAATGCATGCAATACTGCTGTAAGTGTGTCATACATATCATGAGATAGCGGGTGTTTGATTCACAGTACTGTTGTGTGTGTTTGCGTGTGTGTCCATATATGTCACGTATGGTGGGGAATACATCCCAGTTGTTACTCACTCTCATGTACACTGTTGTAGATATCTGTACAGACTTCAGTATAGAAAGCAGGACATAGGCAGGGGTGGGGTGTGTATCTCACACATGTGAGCTATCTGTATGTGCATGACATAGGTGTATTCAATAGTGAATGCCACAGTGTGTATGTGTGTGTGTGTGTGTGTGTGTGTGTGTGTGTGTGTGTGTGTGTGTGTGTGTGTGTGTGTGTGTGTGTGTGTGTGTGTGTGTGTGTGTGTGTGTGTGTGTATGTATGTATGTATGTATGGCTGTCTGGTCCCTGGAGTGAGGATGTATTTTACCATAGTGAACTGATAAGACCCCTCCCCCCTCCAGGCAATGCAATCTGCTATCCCTGTTGATGCCCTCGATCTTAGGCCATATAGACTACCTGTGCATGTGTATTCTCTGTGGCGCATCATGTAAGTGCACAGTACTGTAATGATGATTACCACATAGGCAGGGTTCCTCACCTCAATACTAGCAACTGTGTGTGTGTGTGTGTGTGTGTGTGTGTGTGTGTGTGTGTGTGTGTGTGTGTGTGTGTGTTTGTGTGTGTTTGTTACAGCGTCATTGAATCTGTGAGTATGTGGGTGTGTTACTGTGTCTCTGAATACATGTGTAGGAATACCTGAGTGTGTGGGTGTAGTTGTGTGTTTGCATCCTGTCATGGGAATGTGTATTACTGCTACCCAATGAGGCATCATGCTTTCCACTGGCTTCTACCCTTGTCATCAGCTAGACCACTATTTTAACACCCCGCCCCATGTAACTGTACTTGTGATGTCACCCAGTATGAATGTTACGTTTCTAGCCACAGTAGCTTAATACACAGCTCTCATGCTCTTGGATCAGTAGATCAGTAGACGTGTTTGGAATGTCAGCCTTTCTAACTGTCATGTGGAAGCTACAAAGTGCATGCTGGTATTTTCATGCATACCTGTGAGTAGTCCACATTTACATATGGGACACTAACTGCAAACACTGACATTCACCGGCAAATGCAATTAGACCTGAAGGAGGAAAGCAGAACATCATGACTAACATGCTGTTACTGTTGTTACACAACACACATACTGTTAACAGTAAGCAATGCATTCTAAACCTGTACTACATGGTATGTCTGCTGCCTGTCAACAGTACACAACAATTGTAATCTACACTTCTTCCTAGTCTGTTCACCCTGTGCATCAGACCATATGAGCATGTCCCTGCACCGATGGTGTGGATGACAGGGATGCGGCACAGGCATCATCATATGGACAGGGTGATAATGTTTGCCAGAGGCCTAGGCTGCACCATTGGATGACATCATGTGTGTAGTTTAGGGCCTTTGATCTAATTGGCCGTGTGTGGATGTTATGTATGTGTGTGTGTTGTGGTGCCCCACATATGTTTCTGGTGTGTGCGTGTATGTATGCACACAGTTCTGGCATGTGTCTGGCCTACACAGGGATATTATTGACAGCTCCAGACTGTACAGGCCAGGTTTTACAGCTCACGGTGTCCGGTCATGGCCATGTGACCTGTACCTGCCAGGGGTTGCACGGGCACTACCAGGCAGAGGTGCAGATTGGGTACTGTCCGATGACACATGTCCACTGGAACCGTGTCCCTGTTGGGACCATTGAGGGCCACGTGCACATGGCCTGCTGTGTCCTGGTGTGGACAACACAGCACCAGCTGCACTGCTGCTGCTACAGCCACTATGGGAGCGAGCATGTGAGGTAGCTCGTTCACATAGACCTGCACCAGGTGAAGTAGCTGGCCTACGTCCACATGCCCGATGCTTCACTCCTACCAGATGTTCCAGCACAGACAGCTCACACTCGTGGATTGTCATGCCATGGTCAAGGATCCCAACCATGTCACCCAATCATCTATCCAAAACTTCAGAAATCTGCTGTTGAGTATTTGCCATTGCCTGGAAGTTGTTGTTTAAAGAATGGATAGCAGCCCTCTGAAGCCTCTGCCCTTCTCTGTTTTGCTATTCAGCACGTGCCTGTGCTGCCATTACAGCCTGAAACATGCATCTGGTGACACCAGCTGTTGCGCTGTGTCCTGCAGGGGCATGTCAGCCAGAGGTCCTCCTACAAGCAGCACTGGCCACATGCCTGTGTGGGGCATCTCCAGTCATTTGGCTGACACCATGGTGTGAAGGCACACCTTCCATTGCCTCCATACTTTCCTGTTCCAAGCTACCACATGCCAACTGTCCTTCCTCTATGGCCACTGGTGATGGGGTATGTGTTGGCATGTGAACTGTGTGTGGGGATGAAGGTATATAGGTGGAATGGCAACCAATGGCACAGATTCAGCTCCTGACAACCCTGCCTGTGCCTCAATCATACGTTCATCATCACTGCTAGAGTCTGTGGGGACACTAACATCAGATGGACCACAGGAGGGTAACGCACCTACATCACCTGTGAGGGCAGACAGAAACTGTACATTACAATCTATACAATAGACACACAGACACAGATGCAGACACACAGACACAGACACAGACACACACACACACACAGACACACGCACACACACACACACACACACACACACACACACACATGCAATGGCACCCAACATGCATGTGATATGACAGAAGGCATGCAACATGCATGTGATATGGCAGATGGCATGCAGCTCAGACAATAATAGTGGTATTTATCATACATCCCTGGGATGCACACAACAGCATGCATGTGTCATAGCAGAAGGCATGCATATTACATAATCATAGTAGTAGTTAACATACATCCCTGTGTTACACCATGTAGACTAGCACAGGTTAACAGTACACCTGCCTGATGTGTGGCATATGACCTTGACAATCACATGTAGTATGACATGTGATCTGCTGACGTGTGCAATGACATGCATACATGTTTAACACACAACAGCATGCATGTGTCATAGCAGAAGGCATGCATATTACATAATCATAGTAGTAGTTAACATACATCCCTGTGTTACACCATGTAGACCAGAACAGGTTAACAGTACACCTGCCTGATGTGTGGCATATGACCTTGACAATCACATGTAGTATGACATGTGATCTGCTGACGTGTGCAATGACATGCATACATGTTTAACACAATGGTGTCCTGTCACATATACAGTGGAGTAATGGTGTCCCAATTCATTGTTGTCTGTTCACCCTACAGATATATTGCACATGTAGCTGATGTGCATGGCCATTGCAGGGAATCATGAGGCATCTCTACTGCTATTCAGTGTGAGTTACAGACACAGTTCATAGCCATGACTGTGTTCATACACAATACATATATACTGTGGAATGTGACCCACATCACTGAGGTGTATACACACTAAACCATGGTGTGGAATGTGTGACACAGGTCACTGAAGGGCATACAGATGACATCCTTGCACATCTGCAACCATATTGCTGCTGCCTGGCAACTATGGCCACACATGGCAAACTTGTCAGTACACCATGTCCCACATGACATCTGTGTATGACACACACACACACACACACACAAGGTGCACGGATGACGGTGATGTCCGACAGCAGCAAGGGGAATGTACTGTATCTGTGGCCTGATGTGGTTGTCTGTGTATGTATGTAGATACTGTACAGGTGACTGCTGTCTTGTCGTGACATACTCAATATGTTCAACACATCTTATGTGGTGGATTGATGTTACTCCTACACAAACTGTGCACAGGCCTGTAGGATGTCTAGTGTTTCACATCTGCAATATAACCAGGGTCTATATTATATCAGCAAATGCTTAAAAAAGTGAACACTGATTGCTCGACCTTATGTAAGCAAAAGCTTACAATCTCGAACTGTCAGATCAGCGATTTTTTTCCTAGGAAAAAAATCACTGATCCAAAACACATACACACAACACAAGCACACCAAATAAACAGAAATCCACACACATACACCTAAAATCTGACACCTAACCCTACGCTAAACTATGCACACACCACAAAGTATCCACTTACCTTAACCCAAACCTTAACCCTAAAGTCTATCACTATCGCACACTCACCTCACCCGCTCCCTAACCCTAACTCACCTAAATCCGCCCTAACCCTCATGTCCACACAATCGCACACATACCTAACCCGAGCGCTAACCCTAACTCACCTAAACCACCCTAACACTCACATCCACAGAATCACACACTTACCTGAATCCGACCCATAAATTTCCACCACAGCACTGAAAATACCAAAGCAACAGAAACGGACAACCGAATTCTTTCCCTAGGAAAAAATTTTGGTTTCTGCTGCTTCGATATTTTTCACTTTCACTAAAATAAGGTTGATCAATCAGCGTTCACTTGTTTAAGCATTCGCTGATCTAATATAGACCCTATAACCATTACACAAAGACCATAGTTGGACCATGTGGAGCCTTTGTACAACAGGGTGTACTCACAAACACATCACGTCTACTGTGTGTGCTGCTTCATGTCTCTGGCCATCCTCCATGGCCATGTGTGAACATGTGTTGGCCAAATGGTTGTGACGGGCATCTATTTCACATGTCTGTGTTGTCCCATATGACATACACCCATAGATGTCATATGCTCCACTGACGACAGGGTTATGCAGACAAAGGGTTGTATGATTGGTATGTGGAATATGTTTTACAGGATAGTTAGGTAGTGTTGCAGCCAGCCCATTACATGTCATGGACATGTCAGGTAGCACATCACATTGTGTGACTTTCATAGCAGGGGTATAATCCACACTGGTGAATCCTGTGGGCTGGCCATACTAAAGCTCACTGTGTAGTACTGTTTGTATCATCCTCATGTGTAGTTTCTGATCTGTAGTACATGTCCCTACAGTGAACAACACCTCCACAACACAGCAGTCCACACATCTGGCAATGACAGTTTGTGAGGTTTCATGTCGGTGTTTCACATAGTTTGCAAGTATTGCACATGGGTAGCCATTGTGATGAATTGCAGATGCGACCTGTATATTGTGACATGACCATACATTATATGTTCATGTGGTAAATGGCCACATGGCAGATAGATCTGTGCATTGACATGCCTGATAAATAATAAATGTCTCACCTGCAATGGGCTGCTGTCTTAGCGGAATGCCAGAGATACCTAAATAGGAGTGACACAGCAGTATGATCATTATCCACACCTGTATGATAGCTACAGGGTGCAATGTGCATGTTAACACATACACTAGTACAATAGACTACACTATGGAGTATGCATATGTGTGCATACACAGAGTAGCATACTATAGTATGCGGCATGTGTGTATACATGCCTTGCATATGATGTTACATTACATATTGTACAGTGACACATGTAACTATATGGGATATAGTTGTTATATGTGCAGTAGTGACTTACCAGGCAACTCCAGGCCCAGTGGTTGAGAGACACCCACCTCCATGATGTCAGCTAAGGCTTGCGGATGTTGTTCTGCAGGTGTCCCCAGGTTAGCCAGTAGCTCCTCGGTATGTGTGAGTGGGGGCTGGGTTGGTGGCCCACCACCTGTTGCACCTTGTTACCTGGCAATTGCATTCACACGCTGTTTCACCCACCTAATTAGGTCTGTACAGTGTCTGTATACCTGCTGGTATGTGCGGTTGTGGCCACCCACATCATTAACCCTCCTGCGAAGTTTCTGCCACAGGGCATTCTGCTGGTGTGCATCCTGTGGCACATGGCTAAACAGGACATCATAATTGTCATGTAGGTATGGGATGAGGGCCTCATCCTCCAAGCATGTATAAGCTGGTAGCCTTGCACACGGCATACCTGGAACACACAATGATGGAGACAGGTCACAGTAACTCAGAGATGCACAGAGCTACAGCTGAACATACATGTGTATCACATTTATTATGACTAAATAGTTGTCTTTGCAAATCTACATGACACTAACACCACTGACATGTTTGTGTCACACACATGTGACACTCAGTGGTGATTGGATATTATCACCATATATGTGTGTGTGTGTGTGTGTCACCTGATTATAGTGCTCATACTCCATGTGGATGCTGTCTTGATGTGGGCATGTCTGTTTGCCTGTACTGGTGTTCTTACCTATCAGCACATGCCTGGATGTGTCCACATTAATGCAGTCGACCTTGATGATGTGAATATGTCAGAAATAAACACTTACACTGCCTTAACAGACATGACCTGTGACCCTGCAGACATGCTCACGGAAGGTTTTACATGTATGTGTTTTGCCATATACATCTACATGGCACTGTACAGCAGTTCAACATCCTGCCATGTATCACCTGTGTTGCACATGTGATACACATGGGACACTGGCTAGTCTGATGGTATTTGCAGGGATGGTTATCAACTATAACATGTATGGTCAAAGTCAACTAATAGGCTATATGCCCTGGGCCATGTATGAGCCTAGGATGTAAGGTTACCTAGCTGTAGCTGACAGGTGGGTTTCTGGGGCCAGGTGAAGCAGTGCCACATAACTGATCCACAGGATTAATGATACATTTACATTCGGTCATCACACCATGTCTGAAAGAGGGGCAATGTACAGCTTTGCTGGACAGGGATGCATAGTATGGCAGGAGTATGTAAAGTGTATGGCACAAGGATCTGTCCAGCATGTGGTGATCCTTGTACTAGGAAGGTGGATGTCCATGAAGTATGTATTTGAGATCAGGATATGTACGTGTAGCATGTACAACATCACTGGGTTGAACATGGCTTTATTCAGGGTAGGCATCATGCTACATAGTGGAGATGAGGATTGGGAAGGCTGGTGTCGGCCATCTGAACATGGCCAATGTCCCTTAAAGGTAATATATGATCTGATATAGGTCATTTGAGTGATGAGTATGGCTGAACAATGATCTCTATATTCATGGATGGCACCCTGTCATGATTAGGGTTGCCACTTACAACTACCTGGCAGGTGTGGTGACGTCACTATCTCAGGAAAGACAACTGCCCAGCTGCATCCCTTACACACAGTGTCCATTATGTTGACTGCTGTCTAGGTGGTAGTTCATGTGTACAGGGTTATTAACATAGTGGTGACAATGCAATATGCAGCTGTCAGATTGTGGCCATATGTCACACACCTCACCAACAAAGCCCCTTCTGTATGTTGTCCACAGAACTCTGAGTTAGCTATTGGTCCTAGGTCATAGTCATTCACATACTCAAATAGGCAGATGCCTTCTGTTAGTCTGTGTAGGTATAGTCTACAATGAAGGGGAGTACAATGAATTAACCCTGTCTTACTGTAGCTGGCACTGGTGTGATATGCATGTATTATTCAGACACCTTTTGTAGTGTTGGTTCTGCCAGCAGTCCACTTGCAGAACACTCCTGTGACATACGAATGTACATCTAGTATACTGAGTATAGGTGGAACACAGTATGGGTGATGATGTCCTATGACCTGTCAAGGTTATGATGTGCACTGTGAAATCAACCTTACTGTCATCTACATATGTACTGCTGACATCAAATAAGTTGATTAAGGTTCATGGCCTTTCAGACTAGACTCAGCAGGGTAGTAGTGCAGTACCTCCCATTATCAGTGGTGTCTCCCCTTTGTGGGTTGTGATAACTGTTAGTGTGCACCATTTAGTGTGTATACAGCCTGACATGAAGCTATATTTTACATGATGTGTATGTGGAGAGCAAACTGTTTTGCCATATGTGTATGAGGCAACCAGGGATGTGGACAGGTCCCATGCAGCCTGAGTGCAGCTTGTACCTGCATAGCTGTGGTTACAGGGGCTCTGTAGTGTACATGGATATATGATTGTGTACCTGTTGGGGGGCAGTGTGTTTAATTTATCCAAGACCCTATCTGGGTTGCTTATTCATGCTCAGCACTTGTTCAGAACATGTAAGCACTACATGAGCTACTAATTACTATAGCACTCAATCTTCCTCATTACCTAGAGGTAAACAGTGTTTGTACATACTTTTCTCGCTTGCTTGGAGTAAAACAGCTCTTGTAATCACTTTCCTCATGTATCTAGAGGAAAATAGTTTTATATTCAGGCATGTCTAAGGGTCAGCTCTCAGTGTTCTCTCCTGTCTATCTGATGAATATGGTCATCTTGAGGCAATGTAGAAATTGCCTCATGTACACAGACAACCTTCTCCTCCTACCACCCAACATTACAACCTGTGAGAGATGCACTTATCTAGCCAAACTGGAGGTAAAGCTCTCTCCAACCAAGACTGAACTTGACAGTCATGTGGAGAAGTTAAACATTTGCACCACACCACACTCATCACATAGTCTCACTAAATCTCCACCACCAAAGTCCTCACATAGTAACACAAACACATTTGCAGAGCCTCTCAATAATAATCTGTCTAGGCAATAGAGACCTCCAAAGCAGATACACAAGCAGCCTCCATCCCTCAACAAAACACCAATGACTTATAGCCCACAGACTCAGTGTGCCACTCAACCACAGCCAATAAGGCAAAACAATGTACCCAACACACTAGTCATAGGTGACTCTATAGTCGGGCACACTGATGTCCCACTCACCAGGCTAAACAAGGAGATGGCTACTGTCAGCTGCTTGTTGGGTACCAGGATCCGCCACATAACCCATGCACTCAGGTCGCTCCACAAGTACAATATGACTCTGTCATTGTCCATGTTAGTGTGAATGACCTGAGACATACCTCCCTGGACTACATGTAAAAAGACATGGAAGAGCTCTCCAATCTTGTAGCCCAGACAGGTATGACCCTAGCCCTGAGTAGCATTCTGCCATCACCCAGAATGATACCACAGTACAAGGACAAAATGACTTACTTCAATAATTAGCTATGCTTCTGGTGTCATTCTAAGGGTATCCAGTATCTGTCTGCTTGGGATAATATGGTCGACAGACCACGATGCTTTGCCACAGATGGCCTGCACCTGTCGGCCCTGGGATTCCGGATACTGGCTAAGGCTCTTGCTGCCCCTATAGTGCCTTTTTTAGGCAAGGTTCAAAAGTTCAAATAACATATTCACCACCATAACAGGAACAGGCAAGCAAAAACTGAGGGTAATGCTACTCAATGCTTGAAGTCTTAATCTCAAAATGCACTCACTCGAGGCACTCCTTGTAATGGACCACTTCAATATCTGTACAGTGACTGGGACCTGGTTCAAGGCTTAAGAAAGCATCCCTGCACTAGCATGCTATTACTCATACCATACTTTTCGGCCATGTAACCTGGACCAGGACACCCAAGGCAGAGGTGTGTCCATATTTATTAAGGATATCCACACCACCAGGCTAGTTGCTTAGCACAATGCATCCGAGGTTATCCAAGTGCAACTAACTCCGGGCAAAACTGCAATCCAAATTGTAGCTTGCTACAGATCCCCAACCATACCCCAGGATTAACAGTCCTTTCTTCTTGATGTACTGGGAATTAGGGTTCAATCAAACACCCTACAAATGTGCGACTGACACTACCCCACCATTAACTGGGATAACTACTCATGTGCCAACTTATTAGCCCAACACTTTCTGGAATTCACAAACTCCAATGGCCTGGATCAACTTATCCACACCCCCGCCAGGGGCAACAATATCCTAGACCTAGTCATTACCAACATGTGTGATTGGTGTTCCACACCTGAGGTCAACGCCTCATTGGTCAGATCCGACCATACGCTAATCACCCTTGATATCCATATCCTGCCACCACCCCCATTACGGAAACCACAGTAAAATATTTCTACAAAGCCAACTTCAGGCTTCTTAAGACAGAAGTGGTAAACATCATGACACCCATGCAGATGGACAATACAGTTACAACTGCTGAATCCTACACAAATGCACTTTATAAGCACTTACATGACTGCATGAATCGTGCTATCCCAAACAGAACCAAAATGCTACCCTCCAAAAAAAGGAAGACAATCTGGTGGTCCCCTGCCACAAACAAACTGTACAACTGAAGGAAGAAACTATTGCAAATGAGAGTACAATCCCATGAATGGAGGAGCTCCCTGGTCAGCCTCAGTAAGAATCTGAGATCTCTTATAAGATCCTCCAAAGCTAGCTACGTAAACATAACTGCCACTAATTCCAAGGACAACCACAAAGCATTCTATAGGTATGTCACTAGTCTCGATGGCAACACCCACATCTGCTCTGATTTACAGCAACATCCTGGCAGATAGGTTCAGTGCTAACTTTACCCCCCTCTCACCTCCTAAAGGGCCCATATCTATACAAGAACAATGCAGAGTCTGTAATCACAACTACGCAGTTAAAAGCTGCACTCTTTAAAGCCAAAAACACAGCATCCATGGAACCGTACATCATCCCAGGCTGAGTTTTTCATGAACTTCAGAACAAACTGGCTCCCCACTTAAGCACCATGTTCAATAATACCCTTGCATCAGGCATTGTGCCCCTGAATGGTGCACAGCAACAGTTATCCCACTCCACAAAGGTGGTGCCACAACGTACCATGTGAACTATTGCCTTATAAGCCTGAGTAGCCTGTTCCGCAAGGCTATGGAGCACATCTTCATGGATCTCATTCACAGAGAAATTGGTTACCTCCAAACCTTTGACCCCACCCAGTTTGGCTTTGTTAAGGCCAGACCATGCCTCCTAAACCTGGTGGACTCCTTTGAGACAGTTACCAAGGCATTAGATGAGGGTAAGGAGGTCCACACAGCCTACCTTGATTTCTCAAAGGCTTTCAACACCATTCCCCATTCTGGCATTATTGACATACCCATCCACCTGCACATTAACCCCTACATCACGAGATGTTTTGCAAAGTGGCCCATGGACAGAACCCATGCAGTGAGAGTTGCTTACCCTAGATCCGACTGTAAACCAGTTGCAAGTGGCGTCCCCCAGGGCTTGGCCCTAGGACCCCTCATGTTCGATATATACTTCTCTGAGGTACAGGCAAGCACAGGAGGACTTTGGCTGAAAAGGTTTGCAGACAACTGCAAACTAAGGGCCATAATTTATTCCACAGCTGAAACAGACACCCTCCAGAAGGGTGTCACTGAGATGGATATCTGGTGTCAATAACATGGCCTCAAACTGAATGCCAAAAGGTGCATAGTCATCCCCTTTGGATAAAACTAATTACCCATGGCCACATAGGTGGTAGTCCCCTACATACATAAAAGGTAATATGGGATCTGGGGACCCAAGTAGATAGCATTCACTCCTTTGATAAACATATTGCTAAGGTGGTTAGGATATCCTTCTACGTGGCCCCACTAATCTCAAATGAGTTTATATCCAGAACAAAGAAAGCCATTGTGCCTTTCTACTCATGACTTATTAGACTCATTAAAGGATACAACACCCCATTTGGAATGTACCTTACAAGACAACTGCAACAGCTTGAAACACCACAACATTACCACACCAAGAGGAATACTGACCTTGAACAGATGACGTATGCAGCCCAACTAAAGAAACTCCAGCTGTACTTGGTTGCAAATCGCATACTCATAGGTGATCTCTGATTGACATACAAGGCCCATGTCCAACACAGTATTGATGGATATCCTCCACCTAAACAAAAGCCCCTGAGAGCCACATGCTCTGGGATATGAACCTAACCGCAACGATAACTAGGACATGCTGGAAGGATAGATTCCTGACCCGGACATTCCCGATGCTTTGGAACATGATTCCTATGTACATTAGGCAGGGAACCTCACTAGCACTCTTCAAGAGAAATCTTGATGGGTGGATGGGAGACAGACGTGTACACCAAGGATCACTGCAGTGGCTCTGCTGGACAGAGGCACATGGAACTAATGGCTCTGCTGTTCAGAGGCACAGGAAACTAACCTAGGGAGGTGGCGGAAGCCAACACACTGTAGTTAGGCTTATAAATGCCCTTGGGCAGACAGCCTAGTATCTACCTGTGAACCTATTACATGTCTTACGTGCATGGATAGTTAACTAGCTCTTCCATTTTACTTTGCTATCATGCTGATAAACTGTCGGGTGACTACAAGTCATATGTATCCTGTTATTGTGTATTGTAAATGCCAATAGACATAACTAATGTTTGTCTAACATAACAGTAATGCTATGTAAAATGTAATACATATCTGTCTATAATACTGTACATTACATAGTTATTGGCACAATATCCCACAATGCAAATCATAATTGCACAGTAGGCCCACCATACACATGTTATTCTCAGTAATACACCCATACATATGCCTACTGTTACAGTATATCAACATATACTATCCACTGTTATGGCACATACTTGTTGGACCAACCCTGCCTCTGACAGCTGCTGGAGAGGAATTGTGTTCAAAGTCCTTATATAGCATCCTTTGTGGTGTATGAGGTGTTTGCCTTGTGGCCTACAGCAGTACACACATAATTATTACAAGCGTTACTATGCTCAACAATACATCACTACAAGATGACTGTTTCCACTATATGCATTGCGTACACTTTAATTATTACAGAACAGGTACTACATACACAGACATATTGAGTGTTCTACATACCTTATTAGTAACCCAAGTTGCCGTTGACGGTAATTTAAATCTTATTCGGTTTGTGTTGCAATCTTCGTTGTAACGTTCTGCTGGTATATACAGATGGTTTGAATGTGTGACAAGCCATCCTTTTATAGTTAAATATCAGTAACATATGGTATCCTGACCACCAAGTGGTGTTCCGGAGTAGTTGATTACATGCACATCAGCTGTTCAGCTACTCCATTAGCCAATACCATGGCAACAGTGGTGTATAATTGAGTACTCCACTTGGGCATTGTCCCTTTGCCTTACTTTTGGGGAAGACAGCCTGAATGTGTTGTTTGTGATGTATTGCAACAGCTATATGGAGACACACAGAGATATTTTAGCTTCATGACTCCCGTGGATTGTGTGTAATGGCTAGAGGATGTAGTTCTACATGTGAGTACAGCTGTTATATTTCTGAACATTGCTACTTATGCAGGGTTTGTTTGTACCTGACACATCTGCAGATGTTTAAGTCTGGCACGGATGTTTGGGCAGCTCAAGGCTGTATGGCTATGCATAAAATGTTAGGTGGTTTACAGTGTTCTCACCAGACATCTTTGGTTTTGTGTACATGTGTATCATACTGTGCTGTTAATCAGTAATTGGTAACACTTCCAGGTGTACGCACAGCCGTCTGAAACAGGATTAGTGCAAACAAGCCCTGTAACATCAGCAGCTGTTCCATTGTATAACAGCAACTATTTCACATAGGGCCTTGTTAGTGTGTCTCTGACAAGGTATGTTAAGGCTTCTGCAGATGCCATACAGCAAGTGAATGTTTGTGATGTTATTACAGTATGTATTGTAACTGTTTTGGGTGTGGGAGAGATGTTGGTGGGTGTACATAGCAGATGCAGGTGTGTAAGAACTGCATTTATACATATTCGATATGTGTGTGAGGGTTCCTTCCCTATTTGAACACCTATCCTTTAGTGGACTAATACTATGGTAATTGCAGGCTGATTCATTAAGGCATTGTTAATTGGTTCCTGTATAGCATGCAGTTGATGTTAGTCCTTCAATCCCTTCGGAAATACATCAGAATGTAATAAAGTGTTGGTACATGAAAGCCATCTGTGTATTTCTGTCACAGATATTTGCAGTGATTGGAGTTGTGTTGGTGACAGCCCCTCTTTGGCCAGGGTTGCCACCTTTTCAAATGGCCATAGTGGGACATTTTCAGGACACACATCAGATTTTACAGGCCGACACAAACCCACGGTCAGTACAAAGGACATAACTTTACATTTATGCCTAAATAAAAGCTTATTCTGGTTATCAGTTTAGTTGCTTATCCTGTTTCTTGTAACATGTAGGTATTTTACATACAGAAATGACTATTTTATGCAACTCTTACATTAAATATGGGACATAATTATGTCCTACAATCTCAAGACATTTGGCATTTTTACTCAGTTTGGTCAGGACACAACTGCACAAAGAGGGACTGTCCCTCGCAAAGTGGGACAGGTGGTAACCCTATCTTTAGCTCATGTCCATAGCACATATTTGTAATAGTGTATAGGCATATACTCTCCATATCCTTTGTTCATAACGTTTGGTCGTGGAGGAATGTGTGATTGCTATGGTCCATGTTATACTCATATTTGAACACTTGGTATCCTGAAAGCATACAATTCCTATGCCTACGGTACCGGGCCCAGACTCCCACACCCCACAATAGTGAACACTCAAACTCGCAACAGTCAAACTCGCGAAAGTAACACAAACACAGAACGCACACACAGACACACTGCTACCCACCACAGCCAAACAAACCATCCTACACTACATATGAGCAGGTGGGCATGCCCCCCTACACCCCCATGTGGGTGGCTGCGCACCCTACACCACCCCTACTTTAATATTCTACCTCCGAGATAGCACAAACAGACACACAAAGCAAACCCACACCCACACATTACAGTCCATCAGAAACACACACCTCACTCAGAACACACACTTAGACACACTATAGCCCTCAGAAACACACTTACACACACAGTAACCTACCTGAACCGCAACACCAAAAGCACTAACTATATGTCCCTTAACATCGGGATTGTAGGACTCGCGCTTCTGTTGTTTCAGTACTGTGGTCTTTCGGTCTTTAAGCCTCGTGATTATGCGTGTCGTTATGTAAAGCATTCGGTATTTGGTAATTATCCTATTTATATTTACCTCCATGGTTGTGTAGATGTTGTTAACCTATCTATATATGTATATATATATATATATATATATATATATATATATATATATATATATATATATATATATATATATATATATATATATATATATATATATATATATATATATATATATATATATAGCATACACTTTTCATTGGGTACATGGCAGTTTGTCCTATTTCCACACAATCCTCCCTTTTGTGTTTTAATTTGCCAGAATACACTACTGCCATTGGTACATCTCAGGTAGCTTAGTGATAGGTTATTGTCAAGATTGTGTACATGGTTGCGTGTTATAATCCTGGCAGTGGTCATTTTACCTCTCAGAGCAGGCACTGGTAGTACAAGGGGGAATAACACACATTTCAGTGGTTGTGGGCCGCTTTGGCCATGATCCGCACAATGTTCAGCAAAGGTTAAACCTGTGTGGTGCTTATCCATGTAGTCATGTTTAAGCGCCGCTTACCAGCACTTACCCGCGCAATAACCCGCTAACTTTTGCTTAAAAGTGCTTTAATAACCTGCATCCACCATCCCTTATTCGGGACCTCAAAATGACAAATCAGCCCTTGCAAGTCTTGAAACCGGGACCATGAACACCACAGTCACTGGCTTTACCACTGAGGCATCTGAGATATGTACAACTTTTATGGTGTTTAGTATGTACAGTGTACTACAGCCGTTACTCACTACTGCAAATAAATGTGTAAGTCAGTTGGTGTACATATGTATGGTACCTGTTAATGTTCATATGTTTGTTGAAGTCAGTTTGCAATATGACCTGAGAGGGTGTATTATGGATGAGAGTGGTTCTTGTTTTGTGTGCTTTTTACATTGTGCCTATACTCCATGTGTACCCCTCCGGTTCACGTATTGAACATCCCACACAGACTCTCCTTGATGGATATTCCATTAGCCAGCGGTCCTCCCCCACACCAATCTCCACATACATACCAACCATTGCTTCTATGGGGAATTAGGTTTATATTAATAGTTATAATACCAGAGCGACATCTGTTTTGCGTACACGTCTATCCATTTGGAATGCGTTTGTGTCACAACGTGTGCTCATAGATGTTTTTATTTATATATGGCTACAGATGTTACTGTATATATATATATATATATATATATATATATATATATATATATATATATACATACATATTTCTATCTATGTGCACACATCAGTGACATGTGAATATATATATATATATATATATATATATATATATATATATATATATTGATATTGTCACTATTAATTCGTAACACTTATACATATGTAGACTTGTATATGTTGATTCACACATTACAGTACATTACAATGTACTATACATATGTACACAAAGTGACCGTCCCATTTGTGGTCTGTACTGTGAAATGCCTGTAGTATAAGGTGTAGTCTAACGACCACTTACCATGTATACAGATTAGATAGCTTAATGTTATGTCCCATGACTATGGTGTGCCTGGTCCAGATTTCAACACCTGTGATGTATTAGACATGTTTTACTACAGAATCAGGCTAATTTAAGCAGTTGTACATAGGTTTAAAGGTGTTTCTGCAACATTATACCAGCGATTGGACACAGTTAAACAAACTCTACATCCTACAATCTGTGCACGGAATTATGGCCACTTCTGCTAACTGCTCAGGATATATACATTACAGTGACGTAACATCTCACTATGTGCTTACATGACATTACTGTACTCTCCAGCACACATGGGTTTATGTGTGTTACAAATGTTTATTATCCTGTGGAATACTACCTATATATGCAAGCTGTGGATAAGGTATACTATGTAACATGTAAAACATTGCTGACTTTATTGTGATTTGAACCACGACTGTACAGATATTATGCAAATGCTGTAGCCATTACACTATTGACATTAACATTCCTTTTGCCTATTTCCTATGTCCATGAATCCTATGTGTAAGCTTGGCTACACAACAGGCAGAGCCACACACCACCCAGTGAGCTTCTTGACATACCAGCATAACACATGAATCGAGAGACTATACATTAACATCTGAACTACATTTGGCATAGCCCCCTCACTGACACACTTCAAGAGAAACCATGATGTGTGACTGGGCATCAGTATATACACCCCTGGGATCATGTGTCCTAGAAACATTCAGTGAGGGTGTGGGGGAGCCACTCCAGTTTTATAGCTGCAAGACCTGTTGGGGACATTGAATGCTGCTGGGTTGTCATGTTAACATGGCCTTTTGAGATCACTATGTGCCCTTATGACCCCATAGTACCCCAGTCTTCAACAGCTTCCAGCAACTCTGCCTGGTATCACTTCATTGGCTATGCTTGACAGAGGCTCAGTTACTTCATCAATGGTGCAGATAAACCCACCACCCTGTAGCTATGCTTCTAAATGCCCTTAGGCAGATAGCCTACAACCTATCTGTGAACCTCTACAGTGCAGGCCATCTCCAACATCATATGTGATTTTACAGAGTTCTCTGATCACAATATACAGTGCAAAATCACCATGTAGTCAGACAACAGTTAAGTGCAGCAATAGCATACAGACTACTGATACATAATCACTCAAAAAGCCTATCTTGGAAGCTAGTGGACATGTATAGGTTTTAGACTTTGTATTGCTTACCAGTAGGTTACCTACAGGAAAGATGGGACACAAGCACAGATGGGAAACATGCCTGCAACAATGCCATACCAACTTGCATGTGTCAGCCTAAGGCTTTGGAATTCTGGGCAAGGCTATTGGCGCACCCATGGTGCCATTTTTAGGCAGGTCACAGGGGTGAATCTCACCTCCATGGACTGCACAATAGCAGAATCAATGAGGGTTAGGCTACTCAACACCACGGGTAGTACTCACAACATGCATGCACTCACAGCACCCCTTAGTATGGACAACATCTACATCTGTTCTGTGACTGGGACCTGTATAAGGCTCCTGTGAGCACACCGGCACTACCAGACTACAACCATAACACACATTTCAGCCACTGAACATGGACTGGCACAGACATGGAGGGGGTGTATCCATATTCATCGGGGATACCTACACCTCCACGTTACTGGGGCAGCATGATACCTCTGTGATCATCTATGTGCAGCTAACATCGGCCACGACTGCAATGCAAACTGTGAGCTGCTACTGATAACCCTCCATGACCCAGGAGCACCACTACAACTATCTGGTGACAATGGTAAACATGACAGTCCTACCAGACACCCTGTCATTGGTCAATGTCGGCTGCCCCACACTTAACTGGATAACCTACTCAAATATTCACTTCCAGGCCCAGCACTTCCTGGGATTTATCACCTCATATGGCCTGTATCAGTTGGTAGACAGACTAACCAGAGGTGAAAACATACTAGAAGTGGTAATCACTGACTTGTGCAACAGGTGCACTACAGCAGAGGTAAACCAGTCACTGTTTAGATCTGACCATGAACTATTCACTGATAATTTCCACTCCCAACCATCTCCCCTACCCAAGGAACACACTGAATACCTTTCCTACAGCTAAATTCACAGTACTAATGACAGATGTGGGAGGGTTCACAGCCCCCATGCTCGGTGATGACACTGCTGAAGATACAGACAGAATTACAAATGCACTCTATAAGCACCTACAAAGATATATGGGTCATGACATCAATGGTAAACCTGGACTCGATACTCCAACACAAGGACACCAGTCTGCTGACACCAGCATTATACAGGTTATACAACAGAAATAGGACAGTAGTCCAGAACAACAGCAAATCCCAAGACATGCAGACATCCGTGACCAGTATTAGCAAGATACTTATGGTACTCATGTAATCATCCAAGGCTGACATCCACAGGTAAATAGGCATGGATTTGGAATATGAACACAGAGGCTTCTTTGGCTATTTCAAGGATCTAAGCAGTAACACACAGATCTGCACTGTGCTGGTGCAATATTGCACTGAATATACTGACCTTACTGATATCACTAACACACTTGATGATACATTCGGAGCAAGCTTCAACCCCCTACAGGGACCACAACAATACCCACAATGTACAGTATCCCAGACATCTGAGACATGCAGGTGGTATGGCCCTTTCAAACAGCATAACAGAGCATCAATGGAGGCAGATAATGTTCCAGACTGCATACTGCAGACACTACAGGACAAAGTGTCCCCGCCTAATATAGCAATTCAACATCAGCCTCTACACAGGCTACATGGCCATTCACTGGTGCATGGCAACAGCTATTCCACTCCACCAAGGTAGTGACACAACCGACCATGGTAACTACCACCCCATAAGCCTGAGTAGCCTGATCTGCACAGCTATGCAGCACATCCTCATGGCACTCATTAACATAGACAATGGTAACCTCCAGACACTTGACCCAACCCAGGCCAACTTGATTGAGTGCAGACCATGCCCACTGAACCTATTTGATATCTTACGGTCACCTAGACTTTCAGTGTGGGGTGTGGTAGTTCACACATAGTACCTTGACCTCTCCAAGGGTTTTGACAACATTCCCCACTCAGGTATTAGTTCTACACTCACCAGCCAGTACATACACCCACACATCACAGGTTGATTTGCCAACAGGCTTACACACAGAATCCACATGGTAAGCCTAGCAGCCTCCAGGTCCAACTCTTGACCAGTCACAACTGGTTTCCACAGGACTCAGTCCTGGGACCCCTACTGTTTGCCATATACTTCTCAGAGGTAAGGGCTAACACAGGTGGACTACAGCAAACCATGTTTGGCAATTACTGCAGACTGGGAGCCATAACTGACATTCAGGCTGTCACAGACGTCCTTCAAGGGGCCTCACATTGACCAACCCAGGGTGTCAAAGTCATGGCCTCCAGCTAAAGGCCACATACTGCATGGTCATTCCATTTTGGGAAACTACACACACATATTAACACATGAGTGGCAGACACTATAATTCTGATGACATAATGGGTATGTGGGGGCTACATTAGATAGTGGTCTCAGATTTGACTATCATATCTGCGAAGTAGGTAGGACATGCATCTATGTAGGCCATCTGATTACTTAAGGGTTCACATCTAAACAGACTGAGGTTATTGTGCCCCTTTACTAATTACTTATCAATCCCATCATCGAGTATGATAACCCATTTTGGATGTACTTCAGAAGACACACCCAACAGCTGGAAGGGCCACGAACGTACCTCACCAAGAGGGATAATGCCCTCAGACATGTGTCCTATGCTGCCAGACTGCATAAACTCTTGCATTACTCACTGGCATGTCGTTTCCTCAGAGATGATATTTGCTGGCCAACAAAGCCATGTCCAAGTCAGGCTTAATGGATATGCTCCACCTATGGGAATCCATGACACAGTGAGTCACACACTGTAATGAGCTACACCTTGCCACAACCATAACTGGAAGATGCTGGAGTGACAGATTCCTGTCACAGGTACTCCCCATGCTTTGGAACTACATCCCTGATTACATTATATGAAGCCTCTCAATAACACTCCAGGGAATTCTTGCAGAGTGTGTGGGGAACAGTGGATACACCCCAGGGATCCCGCAATTGCCTCTGCTCCACAGAGGGACAGTTAGTTAATCAATGGGGTGGTGACAGCAGACATATTTTGGCTAGGCTTATGACTGGCCTCGGTCAGTTAGGCATGTACCTACCTATGTACCTATGAACCTATACATACAGTATAGACACATGCTAATAGCTTAATTTACTGTTCGGGTATTGACTTACCTTGTGCCAATGGCAGTTGTGTGTACAATAGTTGAGGGCTGCCTATGTAGGATACACACAGTAGACCACCTATACATGACAATTTACAGGTGATCGTGTGTGTGTGCCATCCATGTTTACTGTGTGTGCAGGTGGAGAAGGGTGTCAGTCCATGGGTGCCTACACTGTCAGTGTGTATGCTATACGTTCCCTATTTGCCAAGGCATGGGTATACTGGGCACGCCTCCATCTGCCTACTGGGGCTGACACAGGATGTTCATGGTCTGAGTCCCTCTGTGACTGTGGGGCACTTGGCAATGGTGGTGGGCTGTGAGGGCCTTCGCCATTCTGTCCCTGCTGCAGCTGTTTCCACAGGATCATATTGTGTAGCATGGCACATACTATGAAGATGTGGGCACACGTGCCTGGAGAGTACTGTAAGGCTCCACCAGATATGTCCAAGCAATGGAACCGTAATTTCAGCATCCCAAACACATGCTCTATGATGATTCTGGTTTGTGTGTATGCCTCATTATGGTACTCTTGCATGGGTGTGAGTGCATTTCTGATGGGAGTCATCATCCATGGTTCCAGAGCATAGCCAGCATCCCCCACCAGGTGGCCATATGGGATGTCCCCCCTGACAAATACTTGATACAGCTGTGAGGCATGCCAGATGTGGGAGTCGTGATAGCTTCCAGGGCTGCCAGCACACACATCCATGATAATGCTCTGGGCATTGCACACAACCTGGCAGTTGATGGAGGGGTATCCCTTGCAGTTTATGTAGCGCCTACCCTGCTCACCAGGTGGTGACTTGATGTGTATGTGTGTGCAGTCTATTGCACCCAGTATCTCCGGGTAGTCTGCCACATGGTGGAAGAGATGCATATTGCTGGCCAAATCCTCCTGCATTTGGGGGAAGTATATGTGCTCATTGGCATGTGGTAACATGGCATCCAGGAACTGGTGGAATACCCTGGATGCTGATGCATGTGAGAGCCCCATTATATCCCCAGTTGGCCTTTGAAAGGTACCTGGAGCTAGTATTCTCAAGCTTACACATACCTTTGTGTCCACTGTGATGGGTTCCCCTCTGTTATTTCTGGCTTTGAGGTGTGGCCGGCACAGCTCAACAAGTTGCTGTATGGTGTCCC
Organism: Protopterus annectens; assembly: GCF_019279795.1. Taxonomy (NCBI): domain Eukaryota; kingdom Metazoa; phylum Chordata; order Ceratodontiformes; family Protopteridae; genus Protopterus; species Protopterus annectens. The sequence continues at coordinate 1,293,678,189 of NC_056733.1, read as the reverse complement.
TGTCCACCCTGTAACGCTCTACTATCTCCAGATCATGTAGCCTCTGCCAGGTTACCCTGGGTCTGAACACTCTCCTCCTCCTCCGGTGCCTGAGATAGTTGTCAGCATCATCCTCCTCACCAACGTCAGTCTTCAACACATGCTGGAGAATCAAAGCTATGGCAGCCCCTAACATGTACATATTAAAAGTTCCCCGTCTGTATTCACCAATGGTGCAGAGTGTCTGGAAATACACAAGTGTGTGTGAGGAGCTTTCACACTTTATACTATTGTGCAATGAATGCTGCTGGTATGCCTGAGTGTGTATGTGCAATTCCAGCTGCATGATATCTTAATTATGGGTTTTACAGCAGGCACTGCTATTGTGGGGCCTTTGGTGTTGAATTACACCTGGGCTGCCTTGATTCATCTATTGCCCTTTACTCCACTTTTCAACCCGATTCCCCTCCCACTGTCAGGCATGCATCCAGCTGCCTGCTTTTTTGTTTTGTACTTTCTCAACCCAGGATTGTGTTGCGAAATGTGTTATGTAGCTGATCTACTGCAAGTTTGCTTTGTTCTGCTGTGACAGCTCTCTTTTCTTTGCAGTACGACACCTACCCTTTCCTGTTCTGCAGGTAGCTGCTAGCAGCCTTGTTAGCTGTTGTCAATGGCCCACTCTGAGTTCCTAGGTGTTAATTACTCATTTGTACTCCAGTTACCATGCTGCAGCATTTCCTTATTGTCTTCCCGTATCCTTCCTGTTTCAGCTGTGGTGCGCTCCACGTGCAGCCGTTTACCAAGTTTCGGGCGCGTTTTATTCCACGTTCACATGCGCTTTCGGTCACCTTGTGTGCTCTCAGCTAAGCCAACCTATGGCTACTTCCACAAACCTATACTGCGGCTTTGTTTAGTAACAGGCAACCTGGATTAGCAATGCTCCAGCGTGCTTACAGCTAAGGTGGCACACCCCTCTCTTGATGGTATGTTTATCTCCAGGCCACATGTTGTACCGCTATGCTGTGAGGTACATCCTTACGCCAGTGGGGATTTTGTGATTCAGTATAACTTGACTAATTTGCATGACATTGACTACTAATTCCTAGTTATCACACCGAACACTGTCACAAACCCTTAGCAACCCTTGCGCTATGGTTGTGGTGTAGCATGCGTGCCTTTGACTATTATGGGGAATTCATGTAATGTGTTACATTGCAGTGTTATGACATTTAAATATGTTTTCATTGTGATCCCATTTGCACACCGATGCACTGCGATTTTACTTTGTGTTAGTGTGGCCATGACATTAAATGTTATTTTTTATGAATTGTGCATGTGTTTTTATGCCATTGGCTATATATTTAGCCATTGGCATTTATTAACATTATAATACATATGTTTGGTCCGCTTTTATGACTCCGATTTTATGTTTGAAAAATGTAAACCTTTAATTTTGGTTTACATTTCTGCACCACTTCATGAATCACTATATACCTTCATTTGCATGCTACACTGCTGCGCATGGGGTAATTAGCATACATGCACTGGGAGCTGCGTAGCTCTGGCATACGCTGGTAGTGGATGTGGAAACAGCTCGTATCTGAATCGCTCAGTGGCCATATTTGGCGTTAGTTCTCCGTGCTATGCCTGCTCCTGGCCCAAGCTTCATGAATCCCGGGGAAGGTGTCTATATCAGAAAAAGAAGAAGATATTTAAAGCATAGCTAGAATGTATAAAGTATAACCAGAAAGTTGTTTACTAGAAATTAAACAAGGCAAAACTCTCTCTTATGTATACGAGAGAAATTAATTAAGAGATAGTGAGTGAAAACCTTGAAAAAAGAAAATATGAAAGGGTTGCTTACATTCTAAAAGAAATAATATAAAGTATAAACTTGGTACTTTTGTTCATATTATTTGTGAGGCAGAGGAAAGATAAAGAAGTAGTATTAATTTAAGAAGGTATTTGGAGAAGAAAGATGAACAATAGCTCATTTATGTTGGAAAAGTAGGTAAGGTAATAAGGCCCAAAGTCCAGAACAATCTTTCTGAGAGTATTGGATAAAAGAGATAAGTTAATTATTGCAATCAATCCATCTAAGAGAACTAGTCAGGTATGGGATGCAAGCATGAAATGTAAGTGTGGATTTGGAATATCACTTGTTGTGTCTTTCGGCTTTTCCCGGTTAGGGGTCGCCACAGCGGAACTCCAGTCTGCTAATAATTGGTATTTGTTTTTTACGTGTCGAGTTACCAGCCCTGACACACAACCTTCACCGAAGGTACGCCCATTCACGCATGTCTCCATGCAGAAGACGCTCTAGCTGAGAATCGAACCGGACAGCGTCTTACTGTGAGGCGACAACGCTACCGCAGCACCACCACCGCGGGTGGGTTTGGAATATCACTAATGCTATGAAATGTGAAGGGGGACTGTATCTCTTGCCCTTGAATGTGTCACCCACTGATATCAAGATCTCTAGCAGAAATGTTGTTTGAATCCCACCACTGCCAACTAACTGTGATATAATAGCAATAAATACACACAAGTAACTACTTTACAAAGTACAACTTGACCCCAAGACCATAAGGTGAATATGCTGTCCTCAATATGGACTTATATCCTCCACACCCAAATTGAACAGCACATTGGCAACTTACTGAGCTGAGCCTTTGGCCCAGCAGTCCCAGGCCCCTGCCTCACTGCCCTTTATGTGTTCAATGTATTCAAGTGACCCTTTATCCACTGCAACTGCCTTTCACACAAAATATTTACACACACACACACACACACACACACACACACACACACACACACACACACACACACACACACACACACACACACACACACACACACACACACACACACACACACACACACTTCCCAAAGAAGGCTAGCAAAATTTTTCAGTTTCTCCACATGGCAGGGTAGTACTGCCACCATTCTTAAGAAAACCAGGGATGTCCACTAACCTGCTGCTCTCAAATCAAACCAAACATGAAATATACCAAATAATAGTTCTTTTGTTGATAATGAGCAATAAACAGTCACTTTCCCATGCCATACAGCTTCCTACCCAACAATGTAAATAATCACACTGTAAACAACAGTTAGCAGCTATATATGACAATGCTGAAGGGCAAAAAACATGAAACTGGACTCTTCAATGTCCATGACATCATCATTCTGTAGAAAACCAGTTGTGTTACTTGTTACAGCAACCACTGGAAGATTGTCATTACACATTCACATATGCTTCCCTTTTATTTTCACTACCACCGCCTAGTGTCTTAAGACTGAAGTAGTTCTTGAATTTGGATCCTTGCATTTGACCAAAGGTGACACATGGGCAGCATGGTCACCATAGCAACTTAAAAAAATGGTCCTCCATTTTCAATAAATTTTAAACAGATCTCAGTAGGAGGGTAAGCCAATTGAATTGCATGCAACAGAAAAGATACAGATAAGAATATAAAGAAAAACAGCCAACAGGTTCAGGTCAATAAAACCCACTCAAAATTTCACACACATGATAATATAGGATATCAGTACATTCTGAACAAAGGTACAGTGGGCAGCAGGATTAAAAGAGTGGCTTAGGAGATGAAAGAGTGGATTCACCATGACATGTTCTGGAAGTGTATAGAAATAAACTATCAGCAGCATATGAATGCGCCCTGATTGTCACTATGCTATGAGTTTAAATCCCTGCCCTGCCATCTGCAGGCTTTGAGAACTGCCATCCGTAACCCTACTCACCAAATATTAGGCAAATATCAGTGGCGGATCCAGGAATTTGCAAAGGGGGGGGGTGCAGTCTGGTTAACTGACTATCGGGATAGAAATGGGAAAGTGGGACACTGGGTTTGGTGGTTGTGAAAAGATCACCTTAAGAATCTGCAAAAACATGCGTGGAAAGACGTCAGTTTACATTCAGTTGCACATGATTTTGCTGTGGTTGTGGTAGTAGAAACAGGCACATGTACAGATATGTTTAAAATGTAGATAAGTATGTGTGCGTGTTTGCACAAGTATAAATATGGAGGTACCTGATACCTGTCAACTGTCCAGAATTTGCAAAATGTGCAAATTTTTGCCTCATATTTTGTATCTGTGTCTCAAAGAAATTGTGCTTTTTATGACAATTCAGAGGGCTGAAATCACATTTGAGTTTCATATTTCAGATCCTTTAACAGATACACACTAAAGCAAAACCTGTAATTCTAGCAATTCACACTTTTTTAAGAGCAACACTTAAAATCTGTCCATGACTTGTGGGCCTCAGTCCCTGATTATTTTTGTATTTGTCCAGACTTCATTGTCTGAGGCTGAGAGGTATTGTATTCATTGCAGTTACCAGGTTAAAACATTGAATAAATATTTTATTATATGTGCTATTTTCCAGCAGTTTAACAACTTCTTCTATGCTATGTTTATAACAATTATCAAACTTTTTCCAAGATAGGTTTTCCCACCAATGTTCAATATTTGTATACAGCTAAAGATGAGAACTGCAACTGGTAGACAAGTTGATTTAAATAGTTAAAATTTTATTTCATCTGGCATGACAGAACTATTAGGAGTATAAGAACAGTCTCCAGGCTGAGACTGAACACCGGTCCATTAAGATCAGGGCTCTAATCAGGTCAATAAATTAAATTGAATGCAGTGCAGTAATACAGTTTTTCTTTCTTTTTTTTTTTTGACTTAACTCCTGAGGTAACAGATATTGCAAAAAGCAGCAGCAGCACTTCAGCAAAGACATTATCAAAGCAACCACACATTTAAAAATAAAAAATCACATCAATGAACAGATGTAATGAAACAACAGTGAGAAAGAAAAGTCACACCTGCTGGATTCTAATTGAAAGGTGTCCTGGGCCAGTAAAATCTAAGTTTTTACAGCTTCTGTGTAGTTTAATAAATACAGAGAAACTGAATATGTTCATAAAAGAACTGATTATCCAATGAACTGAAGTGCTGGTATAATAATACATCCCAACTTCTTAGCATACAAAATCTGGACTAAGCCAAAAATGGGGGACCAAAGGCCCAAAATAGGGACAAATTTTAAATATTACTCCTATAAACGTAGACAGTTGATAGAATAAAAGGTTTTGTGTGAGTAGACATTTTCTGATGGATTTGAAGTCTGAAACTCAAGTCATTATTTAGTGACATCAGTCCTCAATGATTTGCCAGAAAATCCACAAATTTTATGAGGAACAGATGAAACATATGAGGCAAAAATCTGGAAATTCTGTGAAAATCTGAACAGTTGAGAGGTATTTTTGTTTTTGTATCTCTGTTGTTAATTTCAATGTGCAATGTGATCTCTTCTATTATGTGAACTTTTGATTATTTTTCTATTACCATGTTTAAACAAGTTTATAGCTGAAAGTAAAATCAAATAAAACAATCTTAATGATTGATTCAAGTCTTATTATACTATATACACTAAAGCAAGCAGTGACATCTTGAAATCCCAGTCTCATATTACTGTGACCTTGACAAAATGGAACTAATAATGGTCCAGTGGCTAGAACTACCTCATACATTTATCCTTACATGTTTAAAAGCCAAAGACACCAGAAATGTCTGGGGTAGTAAAAGAGGAAACAGTGTTTGAAGAGTAAGCATCCAAAAGTGGGGGACCTTGAGAAAGTTGTTGAGCAGGAGAAAATAGGTCTGCAAGTGCTTCCTTTTGAGGAGCCAGGAACATGCTGGAATAAAACTCTTTCCCACTTGGGATGGGGGGACAGGTTGAATGGTTCCTTGATTTAAAATGGACCCTTTCCATACCATGAAGTAACCCTGACAGATGACAGAGTAATGAGAAGCCAATTAAGAAGACATGGACAAACATGGTATAACAGAAGTGGGGGCAAATTATCAAACAGAAGCAGGCTTATCAGATAAAAGAAGTCTGAGAAGCCTTAGTAGAGGAGGCTCACCTAACACCCTTCCTGCCCTTGAGGCCTGACACAGTTGCAGACAAAAGTAGATCCAGAAGGATCATTCCTCTGAAACTTAGGGATAAGAGATGCAAAGGTTCTGCAAGGCTTTGCCTTTCTCTTGAAGAGACTTAAAAAGTAAGCAGCAGCCCCAAAAAGATATTTATTAAGCATCCAACAACTTGGCCTTAATGACCTCAGACAAAGACGGGAGACAAAGCCAACAACAACGCTTCATGAAACTGGAAGATTTTGAAACACTGCAAAACTTACCATTTGGAAGGTTAGAATTATAAGATGAGTGGAATTCATTTTAGACCATCTCCTTTCCTGAAAGTTAAATTGAATGCATACATGTCAAGCTACTTTGTCAGGGTTTGTGATGGATTTACATGAACATTATAGATATAAATTAAGCTGAAGCAGGTTAGTATGTGTGTGACTGATTGCTTACAATTTGCAGAAAGAAGGGAGGCATAAAATCAAACCCTACAAAGTCATTTTTTAAGTAAGAGTCCCACTGAGTACAAAATGTACTGATGAATATGACCAGCCACTGAAATATTCTATTAGTATACCTAGATCTAGGCTTCCCTCAGCAGTAAGCATATTTCGACATTTCCATGTGCATATTCCAATGGAAAAATTCAGGTAGAGTTGCAAATGCATTTGGTTTCAAAGCATTTTGTTACTCTGGGTTTTACCACATTTGTATGTGAAAACTACTTGGGCAGCACATTTTGGAGTAAATGTTAAAATGTGATGCTTAGGATTTGTAGAAACATTCAACAACTGAGGCTGTACATCTCATGTCATGCACATATTTTAGGACATTTGTCTCTAAATGCATATCTCAAGGATTATTGCATATTCTGTTTAAAAAAAAGACAATGTATACTGGCTTTTTGGGATAGAGGGATAAATCTTTGGCTACAGGACAAATGGCTTAGGTTCAGACTGCAGCCTGTATACTGGAGGAGCAGACATGGAAGTGAACAGCTGATGCCAGCTCACCAATCCTAGTTTTGTTCCCTGAAAGAAGACAGCATGTGGAACATTTTCTTGCTATGGAGATTTATCACTTTCTAGCTATCCACAGCAGGTCTATACAAGTGCACACAAACAATAAACTAGCATAGCTGATATTGCATGGCACCTACAACACTGTGAGGAGTTATGATGAAAAGAAAAGTTTTCCTCATTTTCTGGAAGATGAAGGCACTCAATCCTCCACAGCTGGTGTCATATAATTGTGGGAAGTATAGAAATGAAATCATCACACCACAGTGAGACTGTGGGACAAAAGAAAAATACATGCACACAAAAAATGTTGGTGTATGTGTGTGTGTATTTAATTTACATTACTTTATGGGAAGTTTTGAATTTTGTGGAAGTCTACATGATTTCCAGTAATGTGGGTGGTAAATGAAATCTTAATTACCTGCTTTTCTAAGCTTCTTAATTGTTGAAAAGTGATAGGATGACCAGTAGGTTTTTTAGTTGTAATCAGCATGGTGGCCAGTGGTGATAGTTTGCTGCCATTAACAGTGGATTGATTATTCTGTACAGAAACACCGTCGTTCATTTTGCGGATGTTCTTTGTGAAGAGATAAAAGAGGCAAATTGCCATCAGTTAATATACCATAATAATACTGCTTTATAACATGCAGTGCCCATAGATTAATAGGCAGTGATTTCTTATATCAGCAGGAGTTGGGTGCGCCAGTACCTTTCTGGTTCTGTTTGATTTATACCATTTAAGATATTTGGGACCACTTCATGCATCAAATGTTTATTTTTCTGCCATGGCATCTATAGTTTTATTACTGCATCAGAACTTGACTAAAATCTCTTACTGATGTGCGAGCTACTACAGCCACCATTCATCATTCCGTACACATCTGTCCCACCTTCAGACAGGTGATTCTAAGTCAAATGTAGCTGGATAACTGGTGTCCCCACTCACAAAATGTTAGTGATGTTGTATGTGTCATGAGTATTAAAGTATCTTTCTCTTTCCAAGGAGGTTGAGGCAAAGCACTTGGAGTGGTAAAATGTGTTTTTCCACAAACCTCAGATCCCATCATTCACTGGGTAATATTCTGTAATGTGTTCTTGCCACTTTTTATGGCCATCTAAATGTTTCCAAGTGTATCCTGACTGCCTCCAACAAAATCAGATTACTATTACTGAAATTTTCTTGTTCCATCACCATATTAATAGAGCTTTCTTCTTTCATTCACACTTTCCAGCTATAAATTTACAAAATAAAGTATTCTTGGATTACTTGTTTTGTCAATGAGGATCCTCTATACACAAGGTTAATAGCAATCAGATACTAGGTTATTTTAATTTTATAAACTATGTTTAGAATACTATACGTCATTATTCCATATCAAGGAAAGTTCACTGCAGGTACAATGTACCTTCCCATTGATTTCAATCATGGAATTTGGTGCTGCAGCATATTCTTTCAGCTCATCCATTCACAGCTCTAAGCTCACTCTAATATTAGTGATGGTGCTCCTTTTCCTGCTTCAAAGCTCATTTTCTCTCTTGTGTGTCCCAACTTTAACAACTTTCGATTAAAGATTATAGCATCTGTTCTGTTGCTCTCCAAGACCAATCTGCAATGAGAGGCGTGCAGCTGTGCAACTGCTTCAACCTTCCAACCTGGGCAACGCTGTACATCCTCCCCATACCACGTCCCCCTGTCATCTGTCTTGTCTACCTCCCCTGCTCCTTATCTTCTCAATATATATATATATATACCATATATACACACACACACACACACACACACACCAGTGTGTTATTGTGTGTAATGATGTGTGTCAAGTGTTTAGATGTGTGTTTTTATGTGCAGGACTGTAAACAATCTTAGATGTCCGTGATATTAAATAATGATGTGGCAACAGGGATGACTTTAGAGTTCTGTGGCCCATGGCGTGATTAATACAGAAGAAGATCTCTCACTAAGAATAACAGGACCCTGGCGCGGCGTCGCATTAATGGAACCACAGACACACACTTTGGACATATAGATTCATCTGAAATTCACTAATTATGCAAGTTACTGTCAGTCAGTGCAGGCTTATTAAAGAGTGCAAAGGACTGACACAAGATTAGATTAATTGAGAACTACACAACAAACTACCCCCCCCCACCCCCCCCCCCCCCCATTATTTATAGATTTGTTGTTTTGTTTGATTTTGACAGTAAAGAGCGATACTCAACAGCCTAGCACGGCACTTTCTGGTGTCAGTAGAAGTAGTAGTATAAAAAAAAAAAATAATAAAAAAATATAATATTATAATAATTAAGCATTTCAATCACAGTCGTTTTTCAGTCATTTTTTCAAAGAGTTAATCTGCACAAAACATATTTGTTACACCAGACATTTCGGGAACACAAGAACAAGGGACACAATATACACATCAAACATTCCCACAATTCACCCATCAGCAACGCCAGCTAATTAAACCACAGGGAGGGAGCTAATTGGGAGAACAAAAAAAATCACTGTGAATAAAATCATGTAATGTGTATTTTTGCTACATAAATGTCAGTAACATTTATGGTATTAAGTCGCCATTTTTAAATTTTGTAAATACACCAGAATGGGCAATATGGCCACATCATTAGTAGTGCATACAGCCCACAGTTATTTTCTTGAGCAAAGTAAAGAGTTGTTCGTGGTCAGTATATCCATACAAATGTCAGACATATTAGGATGAATCACACTATTTTATCAAAGGTATAAACTACTTATATTAACCATCCTGCAAACTTCATAGTTTAAGTTATTAGTAAATGGTTTGCAAGCATTAAAGTGTTCCACAAAGTAGAGATGGAAGGTTTAACAGTTGTATTAACTAAAAATGCACCACTAATATAACCATCCTACATGATCCCACCATTTGTAAGCAAAGCCAAACAAGTTCAGATCTTTGCTCTTGGCACTGGGTGGTTTTACCTACCCGATCAACTCCTTCTATAACTAACTGGTAAAACCACAAAACCAACGAACTACGAACTGGTACAGAGGTAGTATTGGAAGTGTAATCCAGAGAAGGCTGCTTTTCTTTCTAAAACGCAATTTAAGTTAAAAAAACAAGCGTTGCTCTATAAATTAAAAAGCGCGTCATACTTGTTTTAACTAATAAATGGCGCTTAAGAAAATTAAAGAAATTTGGATTGTTCACCTCTTCTTCTTCACCCTCTGCCTCCTTCCTCACGACCAAAATGTATACAAGTTTTAAAGGGGGGGCATGCCACCCCATGCCCCCCCCGCCACTGAATATTGTGGATCACACATTCCTTATTGATCAGAAACAGTGGACCTGATCTCACAGGAGCCTCTCCCAGATGCATTGTACTCCATTGCAGTTAAACAATATAAAAAGAACTAAGCTCTCTAGGGAAAAATGGACTTATCACCTATATCAGCACTTTAGTTGATAACAAGTTTGAAAAACTGAGTTCCCTTTGTTTAAAATGTTACATAGGGTTGTGGAAAGCTTCCACATGTTATAGTTCTGTATGGGTTGTCTTGTTTAATATGAGTTTGATTGGAGATATTTAAAATGCATTCTTTTTTCCAAAAAACAGAGTGCATTTAATACTTATAGATGTTACATGCCTCATCTATATGTAGCATCATATAAATGTGTTATGATGCAGCAATATATATTGTGTTTCTATTTGTCATATTTTGCTTCCTAGTGATAGCTTTAGCTAGATATGTTGTTCATTAATCACTATATGCACACAGTTATACATTGTTATTTAAAGGTTATTAACGTCATCTATTACAAGTAAATATTTTTTTCATGTATCACAGACATCTAAGCATAACAAACTGACAGTATTCAGCACTAAGGTGTGTACACTGTACAGTCATTAGAAAAAAAAACTCGGTGAAACAACCCAAATGCTGGGTGGACCATTCATGACTTGGTCTCATGGATTTTTAGAGTGTCTCCCAGTAGTCATCAAACACAGACACATGACTGTACTGATCTGTATATGAGCAGAAGGCCCATGTTCTGTAGTGAAGTGGGTGCACTCATGAATCTGTCTCAGTGGTGAAGGCACCTTCTTCTACATGACTTTTACGTGACTTTGGTGACTATGCTGTGAAGGATGTGGAGAATTGTGGGGAGACAACAGGCTGTAAATAGAATAGAATAGAACCCCATTAAGATGTCAGATTGTTGATAAAGAGCAGTAAGAGGTCACACAACTAATCAGTCTTTTACCACTGATTGCATTCTGTAAGGGACCAGATGAATAATAATAGTGATAAACAGAGCCGGGAAATGCATCAGACAAAGGCCACCAGTATTATAAAGTTTAGCTTTCAGAATCAAACAAATATGGATGAAGAATGGTTCCCATTAACAGAATGATGTGAACAAAGTAAGAAATTAGGTAAATATTATTAAGCATCTCTTCAGTGCAGAATAGTAGCAACAGAAAAAAAAAATGAAACAATAACTGAAATAAACAACAGTATTTTATGTTCAGATCTGATACAGTTACATTTAGATGTGCATGTATTTTTTTGGCCAGCCACAGCATAAGCAATCATTGTTAAACACTAAGCCAGAAGGGCAATGCATATGTTTTTTTTTTTCCAACAGTGAAGGCATAAAATCATGTTTTATCTTGTGGGTCTGGATATATACTGTCACGTTTGCCTTTTAGAAATCAAAACCATAAGTTTGCTTTTCTTTTTTTTGGCCAATCACAGCATGAGCAATCTTCATTAAATTCTAAGCCAGGAGGGCAGTTCATTTTGTAGGTAACTCCTCCAGAACATACATAATAGGTGGTTTTATCATCTGGGTTTGCATAAGTTCCATCAGGCTTGTCTTTACAGAAATCATCACCACCGGTTGTTGTTGTAGATGCAGTTGTTGAGGGTGTAGTACAACCTGGAATACACAACAAAAATTTGTGAGATACATTTTAGACCTTTATTTTGTATGGCCTAGCTATCCATATGCTAACTTTCCATCTGATTCTATTTATTTCTAACTAAAAGTTAATTAAAGAGATTGTGACATGCAAATCCTTTGATAGATTTTTTACAATCAAATAAAATCCCACATACAACAACTTCACAAATTTCTTATGAATTATAAAGTCACATAGGTCCCTTTCTGTTCCACTTATGCTACTGAACCTTGTAAGATTTATAATTAAAGTGCAACTTAATTGTACATATATTAAGATCTCATGAACTACCCTTTAGAATACACAAAAGAAAAGTAATCCACCTTCTGCATTGTGATATACTATTAAAAACCTGACATTGTTATGGATTTGTCAGAAAAAGCATTGCAAAGAATTACAGTAAACCCCCTAACTTTATTGTGATTTTCTGACTGTGATATTATTTTCCAGTAGGCTGTTTATTATGTTATCAGTCATAATTTCCATGTAACATACCTCATGGATAAAGACAACCAGGATCTCAGACTTCATTAAGTTTGTACACTACATTTCTTATCTTTGACCCCTTCACCATACCAACACTTGGCATCCGATTTTTTTATGAGTTTTACTGTCTGTGACAGCATTCCTCATATCTTATTTTTCCCCCCTCATTTTCATCCCACTTTCACTTATTCACCCCTCCTCATTGACTGCTATTACTGCCTTTCCTTCTTGTTTTGGATGATCCCACACTACTTTGTGAAAGCTGAATGTATAATGGTGGTGAAGAGAATTTTACATGTCTGGTGTGTTCCCTCCTTCTTTTTGTATTTTCAGGTTCTAGGATTCTCCCTACATAACTATCAGTGTGTGTGATATTCCCCCACTCTCCAACAGTGCTATGATTTTTGCATGCTTATATATGCTAGTATTATTTGTGGGCATATGGAGCAGTTTCTTTGTTAGTGCTGGAGGGAGAGATAATTATATTTAGTAACTGTATGCACTATCTTGGTGTTGTGTGACAAATATCACCATGTTTCTGTTACCAGGAGTTAACAGAGAGTTTAGGAAAAGATAAAAAACAAAGTGCTCCCTCCTCTATCAGGCTGAGCCACTTCATCAGTGTCATTACTGTGCTGTAAGATTAATCTGTGTACATATGTATCTATATATGCATGATTAATTATATTAAGTCAAAGTCAAAGTAAACTTTATTGTCATTCAGAAATCACACAAGTGCAACAACTGAACGAAATTCTGTATCTCCAGACTCAATGTGCAGACAACGTATAGACTATTTTCACAGACATATACACATGTAACACCTGGCTATTACATCACAGACATGCAGGTAGACAGACTAATATTGCACATACTTAGAAACACAATTTAACACTTTTTGAACTGAACACTTACTTGCATGAGACTTTTGTATTGCACAGATACTTGGTTAAGACATTGCATTTATCCTTGCACAGAAGAGACATTGAGTATTGGACTGTGAACATTAGAGTATTGTACTATGGACCTTAAAATATTGCACTATGGTTAATTTATGGATATTTTATATAAATATATATATATATATATATATATATATATATATATATATATATAGTATATCATATTTTATATAAATATATGTTATAATATATTTTAATGTATTTTTATATAAAATACATTTTATATATTTATATGTATATAGGTTTATTATTGATATCTCGACATTGGAATGTACGCCTCTGAATTATTTGAACTATAGATGTTTGAATAGTTCATATGAGTACATTCCAAATGTTCGAACGTTATATTTGTGAATGTCCTGTGCATTCGCAAATATAAACGTTTGAAGGGATGTACAGAGATCGCGGTACATTGCGGTTAGGGAAATACATCCCTTTCCTCACTGTAGTGCGATCTCGGAGATGGAATATATAGTTGGAGATGCAGGGGAGCTTTCCCCTCTGCATAAATGGGATGTGAGTTGCAGGTGGTTGGGATTTACGGCAAGGGTGGTATTTTCGTTAATTGCCATAAAATGTTGAAGTCAACATTTCTGGCAATTACTGCAGATTTACAACTAACTGAACAGTCGCAAATCTGCAGTTTCAACATTATTTGTCGATATTTAAGTATGAAATTATTCTGAATTTCATACATTTAATAGTAAACCAAGTATATATATATATATATATATATATATATATATATATATATATATATATATATTTTATATATATATATATATATATATATATATATAATCCATACTGATCCCTGAATTAAATTTTCACCAAATCACTAACGGCCGAACATACTTACGTGAAAGTATACCCGGCAATTAGTATGCCTGTGCATACTTACGCGAAAGTGCTTTTTACCGAAGAAGCACTTTCACATAAGTATGCCTGTTGCAGAGGTCATACTATGGTGCAGATAAGGGAAAATTCCCTTTTCCCCACGGAAGTGTGATCTCAAAGTGAGAATATTGTAGTGGGGGGGTATGTGGGCACAACCCATGGGGGGTGCAGGGGGCTTGCCCCCCTGCAAAAACATTAATTTAATGTTTTTTTTTTTGTTTAACACACTTTAGCGAAAGTGCTTTTTCGGTGAAAGCGCTTTCGCTAAAGTGTGTTCAGTGATAGTGGATTCGGACTGTTGAACTTTCGTTCAGCAGTCCTAGATCCATATATATATATATATATATATATATATATATATATATATATATATATATATCTGTGTGTGTGTGTGTGTGTGTGTGTGTGTGTGTGTGTGTGTGTGTGTGTGTGTGTGTGTGTGTGTGTGTGTGATGACATGATTGACAGACATTGATGCTGTGCCAGAGATGGCCTGCATCTGTTAACCCTGGGATTACGGATATTGGCCAAGGCTCTTGGCAGCCCTATAAAGCCTTTTTTAGGCAGTGTTCCAAAGACCAAATTACCACCACAACAGCTACAAACAAATGGAATTTGAGGGTCATGCTGCTCAATGCTAGAAGTCTTAATCTCAAAATGCACTCACTCAAAGTACTCCTTAAAATGGAGAACATTGACATTTGTGCTGTAACAGAGACCCGGTATAAAGCAGCAGAAAGCACTACTGCATTACCAGGCTATAACTCATTCCACATGTTTTGGCCGCAGAACTTGGACCGAAGCTCCAAAGGCAGTGGTGTTTCCATAGTCATAAAGGATGTGCACACCACACCTCTAGACTGGTATCCCAACATAACTCATCAGAGATACTAAAGATGTAGCTAACATTGGGTAAGACAGCGATTCAGGTCATAGCCTGCTGTAGGTCCCCACTCCCCAACCATGTCCCAAGACTCACACTCCACGTTCCTAAGCACCCTGTAGAATATTAGGGTCCAGCCTAACACTCTCATACTGAGCAAATTCAACTACCCCTCCATTAACTGAAAAAACTACTTATGTACCAATACACTTGTCCAACGTTTCCTGGAATTCATTAATTCCAATGTCCTGGACCAGCTCGTTTTTACCCCCACTAGAGGTAGCAACATCCTTGACCTGGTCATTACTAACATGGGTGACCATTGCTCTACACCAGTAGTCAACTCCTCTTTGGTTAGATCTGACCACAAACTAATCACCTTGGAAATACACATCCCTCCCACCCCACCCCCTGCATAGGTAACCGCCATGAAAAACTTCTCCAAAGCTAACTTTGGGGTCCTAAAAACAGAGGTGGGTAACTTCATGGCACCCATGCAAATAGAGAATAGTTGCAAGACTGCTGAATTATACACCAATGCACTGTACGAAGATGTACACAAATGCATGGATCTTGCCATACCCAATAGAACCAAGATGCTCTCCTCCAAAAAAAGGAAGCCAATCTGGTGGTCTCCCTACCATAAACAAACTCTACAACAGAAGGAGGAAACTGATGCAGAATAAGGTGAAGTCCCAAGACTGAAAAGATTCCTTTATCAGCCTCAATAAAAAGTTGAGATCCCTCATAAAATCCTCTAAAGCTAGCTATGAAAACAGGATTGTAGTAGATATTAAAGACAACCACAAGGCCTTCTATAGTTATGTAAAGAATCTCCATGGCAATACCCAGATTTGCTCTGAGCTACTGCACAATAGTACCTCCTATACAGAGCCAACAGATATTGCCAATATACTGGCCAACAGATTCAGTGCCAACTTTACCCCCCCCCCCCGCAAAGGACCAATCACAACACCAGTAGATTGCCAGACACCAAATATTACTGCTGCACAGGTTAAAACAGCACTGTCCAAGGCCAAGAATACAGCTTTTATGGAGCCTGACAATATTCTTGGCTGTGTTCTTCATGAACTACAGAGTGAACTGGCACTTCACCTGCGTGCCCTGTTCAATCACAGCCTCACATCAGGCTTTGTCCCTACTGAATGGTACACTGCTACATTCATCCATCTTCACAAAGGAGGAGCAATTACAGACCCTGGGAACTATCACCCCATTAGCCTGATGAGTCTGATATGCAAAGCTATGGAATGCATTACCATGGACCTAATAAACAAGGATATAGGAACTCTCCAAATTCTGTATCCCTCACAGTTTGTTTTTTTGAAGTGTAGATCATGCCTGCTCAACCTGGTTGACTTTTTTGAGTCAGTCACCAGAGCTGCAAGATGAAGGCAAGGTGGTTCATACAGCCTACCTTGATCTGGCCAAGGCCTATGATACCATTCCCCACTCAGGAATCATAGAAAAACTCACTAATCTAGGCATCAATTCGTATATCACTAGGTGGGTTGCAAACTGGCTCACAGATAGAATCAACAGTGTGAAAGTAACTGACTCCAAGTCAGACTGCAAACCAGTCAAGAGTGGAGTCCCACAGGGTTTGGTCCTTGGTCCTCTCCTGTTTGGTATGTACTTCTCTGAAGTCCAGGCAAGATTAAGGGACTCTGGCTGAAAAAGTTCACAGACAACTGCAAGTCGGGAGCTATTATTAACTCCCCAAGTGATGTTGACATCCTATAGAAAGGCCTCACTGAGACCAACGACTGATGTCAGAACCATGGCCTTAAGGTCAATGCCAAAATATGTGTCGTCATCCCCTTTGGGAAAAACCCATTTCCCATGAATTACCACATTGATGGTAGTCCTCTGAACACAGAAGGCATTATAAGAGATCTGGGAACATAGGTTGACAGCAACCTCTGTTTTGACCACTACATTGCCACTGCTTACTAAGGGTTTTGCATCCAGGAAGAAGGAGGTCATTGTCTCCCTCTACTCTTCCCTCATTAGACCAATCATCAAGTACAGTGCCGCATTTGGCATGTACCTCACTAGACAGTTGCAGAAACTGGAGAGGTCACAATAGTAACTCACAAAGAGGATCCTAGGCCTTAAACACTGGCCCTATATGGACAGACTCAAAAAACTCCAACTATACTCTGTCTTATATCACCTACTTAGAGGCAATCTCTGCTTGACTTACAAAGCCATGTCTGACTTGAGCTCTGTTAGAAATGCTGCATCTAAAGAAATCCCAATCGCTCTGCACCACATGCTCCAGAGACCTTTACCTCATTACCACAATCAACAGAACATGCTGTTGGGACAGGTTCATACCCAGAGACTGCCATTGCTATGGAATAGACTTCTCATTCATGTCTACAGAGCACCTCACTGGCCCTCTTCAAGAGAAATCTTGATGAGTGGATTGGAAATAGAAAATTCACTCTTGGGATCATTCCAGTGGCTCTACTTGACAGAGACACTGGGAACTAAGGTTGGGTGGCACAATGCCAGGGTAATCCTATGGGCTAGGCTTCTAAAGCTTCAGGGCCATTAGCCTAGTACACACCTATGAACCTATATAAATATATATATATATATAT